>NC_048915.1:983061-1098176 GCF_011077185.1 Oxyura jamaicensis
TTTTTTTTTTTTTTTTTTTTTTTTTTTTTTTTTTTTTTTGCCTTGGATGCTCTCAGAGCAGCCTTTTGGGAATAGCTCATGGGCCAGGAATGTGGCTCTTCAGAGCACAAGCTATGTTCGAGTCTATTTTCCCACTTAAAAACAGAGGAAAATAGATCAGATGTTAATTAGCAGCAGGGGAACATGCTGCAGGTATATTAGGATTTTCCCCTTCTATGGGGCTGCCTGAATAGCAGACAGGCTACACAACACCGTAACACTTTCAACACTGCATTTTTGCAAAGAGCACGGCCAGTGCCCAAAGGATGAATAAGCCGAGGGGAGGCAGGTGGGCACAAAAAGGAGGACGTGGCTTTGCTGAAAGAGATGATGAATCCCAAGCAGCATCCCTTGTTCTGCCAGTGGCTAACAGTAAGGTCTCTGGCTGAGTCCTTTATCTGTAAAATGACCTAACCTCTGAGCTACTTTAGGCTGTAATAAAAGGGCTAGCGGCTGGTGTGAGCTCTCACTGGTATCACAGCAACAGCGGGAACATTTCAGAGCAAGCTCAGTTTAGCCGCAGCCTCTGGGGTTCTGGGGAACATCTTTTTAATGTCTGCAAAAGTGCTTTGAAACCCGGCAATGAGAAATGTGGAAGGGGAAGGACGGCGGTTATTGTGAATACGTCGGATTGTGCTCCAAGCGGATCTCAGTGCAACAGCTTGGAGTAATCACTCCTGCGACCTGAAGGGTATCTCAGTGAGATGGCTGTGCTCACATTTCTCCTGACTGAGGAAAATCCAAGGAGACCCAGTTAGCTGTATGACCTAAAGGATGCTTCAGGTGGGATGAAGCCAGCAAAAAGATCAAGCAGGCAATTCTGGATGATGCAACTGTGTGGAAGCTGTCAGTGTGATGCGAGGGCACAAAGATCTCTTATTTATCCTCCTCGTTGGGCAGATAGAGGTTAAGAACCACAGTGAGCTTTGGGCTCTCTCCTTCACACCCAGAGCTGTTCGCAAGTCCCTAGAAGGATCCTGGAAGATTCTGCCCTTGATCATCCACCATCAAGAAGTCCTCTACACCTCTTAGAGTAATCGTCAGGAATACACCCCTCAGCCTTGCTGGAAGATGGAGTGGATTTTGTGGCCATAAATTTAACCCACACAGAAGCCATTCAGACAAGGTTGTTGCACTCTCTCACACATCCCTGGAAGGGGAAGCAGAGAGAAGAGGTCCCAAAACTGAGCCATGCTGCTTAGAGAGCAGAATTTTGGGGTGTTCCTGGGCTTGGTTCAGGAGAGCAGCATCTCTCCACTGCCCGGCCAGCCACACTTGACACTGCTGATGCAAATCCACAGGAGAAGAGCCAGCGCTGTCGTTGTCCCATTTCAGCAGCTCGATGGCACATTTTGGAAATGGAGGCTGTCTGGTGATGCACAGCGCTCAAAATCTCTTCCTTGCCAACAGCACAAAAGACCAAAAATGTTATAATAGGACTTCTGGTGTCCACCAAAGCAGTTCGTAGGAGAGACTGCAGGATTTCTGTTTCTACTCCTTCCTGAAGCTGTACCCCTGGGTTATTGCACTTATTAAATTAGGAGCTGTAAAACAACTGGGTAAATAATAAATTGCCAGAAGGAAATAAAAAAAAATGCCACCCATTTCGGTTATTAGTCCAGATGAGTGAATTAGGTGTTGAAACAGCAGCTTTGAAGTTTGACTCATTAAATCACACACCAATTCAGTGCTTATTAGGTCTCCAGACAGATATATAAAAGCACCAGGCAGATAGGTTTGCTGTTAGCAATAGCCATTATTTTTTCTGCTGTGAGCAGCCTGTGGGTCTCATGCTGTTTGCTCGGTTGTGAGAGAAGAATTTAAAGCACCAGCTCCTGGTGACACATGAGGATTTGGGAATTGTGGGGTTTGTTTCTGGGGAAGGAGTTCAGGGCCTTTATTTAGGTGAAGAATGGTATTAAAATTTGCCATTTGGTGTTTGAAAAGAAGACAGACACAAAGTGCCAACAATATATTCTCTCTTTTTGAAGCAGAGTGACAATTCTTCAAACATAGCCACAGACTGGGACAGGCTGGGATGCAATGGTGTGCTGCAACGTGCTTCAGGCATGGGACAAGGTGGTGTCTAAAATTACAGTGGAAGGTCAGCACTGAGAGTTGTTTGTCAACCATACGAGTCTAGCAGGACAGACAGGCAGGTTATCCTATTTTTCATCATCTAATAAATACCTGTTCAAGGTGCCATCATTGCTCAGCCACCAGCTGGGCCATACGTGCCCTAGACCAAAAGACATGGACAGAGGGCTTATCAAAAAATATAAGACATGCCTTTAGCATAATCCTTACGTTAAAACACGGCCTGATTTTCACCTAGTCTGATTTCTCTAAGAATTTTGTATTCTAATGGGTTACAGATACTTTAAAACTAGAGATCTCCACTGAAGCTCAGTGTTCAGACATGGCACTGTTGGCACAGAGTATTGAGAAGTCCAAAGTGAAGTCTTCAAAGTTATGAGGTTAAAAGAACAATACCTTTTGCATTCTTCATATTTGCCTTATACTAGGAACAGTAAGGTCATGATTTCCAGCTTTTTTCACAGCCATGATTTTTAGAAATCTATCGTTTAAATTGAAAAGTAACATTTTCAGTTAATAATTCATTTCCAGGAGCTGAAGTCAAATGCATTGCAAGACTGAAAAAAGTCGGTGCTAGCAGTGGCAGCTGTGCCTGGGAATTCCCAATGCTCATGCATTTATAGGACCAAAGGTTTAACCAAATGTTCTGACCACGAACCCAACCCAGCTCTCTCTGGGAGTTTAGTATTTCACCTCCTAACCCAGATATTTCAGCTGGAACCTCTCATTTCTTTAGGAATGAAACAACTGGGCATGCCTGTGGCCTAAGCTGCCTTTCAACTACCAGCTGAAGCTCAGGAAGACCTCCTGAGATAAATAATACATAGAATAAATTCTCCTCCACAACCGACTCTTACTGAAACCATGTCACTTTTGTAGCTGATCTGTAAGGCAAGGAAGGATAAAGCTGACTCATCTCACAGGCGTTTTGTGAGGCTTAAATTGGCTGCTGGTTGCCTGAGTAAAGATGGGACCTAAGGGCACGTTACCCGCGTCCTTTCAACACCGCAGCTTGGAGCAGGTAGCAGCGGTAGGATGCGATTGACTCACAGAGCCCCAGTGCAAAGTCAGGCTGGTGTTGCCCTCGCTGTAGCTTCTGAGCACCTCCAACTCCTTCATCCTCCTCGCACGTTAATGTTCACACTTGGGTAGAATAATTCAGGTTGGAAAGGTGTAGATGGCAAGGACAGCTGCGAGATCAGAGCAGGTCATTCTGGGCTTAATCCAGTCTGGTCCTGAAGCCTTTAGGTGTGTTAAAATTTAGAGATGTCAGGGTAACACCACTGAGGGATGTGACCAGGGCTCATGGGAAGGCAGTGGCAGAGTTACCAATGTCACGGGTTAATCCCTCTCAGCAAGAACAGAGGCCACGGCTCCAAGATTTCCTCCATAACCCAGAGGAGGTGGTTGTTTGCATCTTTTCAGAGACGAAAGCCAAAGTTTTCACTTAATCATGCGGGTTCAGGAGCTGCAGCTTCACAAAGAAATGCACATTCTGAGACACCTGATTAAAACGAAAAGCACAAGCTGAAACTCTGGACTTACCCCTGCACCTCCTCCATCCCTTGGTTTTATGCTGACCCCATTTTTAGGCAGGAGAAGCTCTGAGGGGGTACTGATGACTTCAGCTGGACACAAACTTTGTTATTAGGTGATTTTTTTATTTTTTTGCCTTGCTAACATTCCAAGAAATATCTGCAAGGAGAATGAAGTCATGCTTCGGCTGCCAGCACTCCCCATGAGGGATCTGTTGCAATAATTAGCAGAGGCTGTTGCACTGGGCATGATTTTCCCAGGCTGTGCCCACCACATGGGTCCCAACAGCTGCGTGTGTGATGCCAGCAAGGTTTCAGCTGCTGGCATGCGGCATCGCAGGCATGCCCAGACCCTTCCTGTGTCAAGAAGCAGAAGGTGCATAAACCTCCTGATGCCCCGTGATGCCTGCATCCCCAGGGGTGTCCTCCATCCCTGCACTATGCCTGCTGCCCCCATGCCTGACCTCCTGCTGGCTAAGCCCTGCTCCTCCACCATCCGCTTCCCCTCCCTCCCCTGCTCCACTCGCGCACAGCAGCCTCCTCCTGTTGTCATAACAACGAGCATCAGCCCGTGGCGGCTGTGCCAGCCCTTCCAGCAAAAACACCTCCTCGGGGGACAAAGCACCAGCTCCGTCCCTGAGCCATCTGGCTGCGGCGGGGAGGAGACCGAGTCTCTCCCCCAGGCAGAGGGACGGGGGCTGCCTCCCCCCTGCCTCGCGTTTTGCCACGTTCCCAGCTCTCGGTTGGACACACACCTCATCCTTCCCTCTGTCTGTCCGAGCCCCAGCAAGGGGAGGTGGGATGTGGGGAGCCCCTATACCCCTGGGGAAGGGTCCCCTGTCCCCTTGTAGCCCCCTGGGTACCTCTCCTCCCTGTAAAGAACAACCCCACTCTCTGGCACCCCCAAGCATGGGGGGGATCCCACAAGGGTCCCAGCACACAGCAGGGAGCAGGGATGGTTAACATAGCTGCAGGGATTCACAGAAGCCATGAAGCCACTTCTGAAGTGAGGACATCTTGTTCCCAAGCATGAGCCCTTCTCTCGCTGTCCAAAGAAACAAGCTGCAGTTCCTTCCTCTAGGAAGGGCCTGGCTTTGCACCAATGCTGGTACACAGAAACAAAACTAAAACCCAACCAAAAACTCGCTGGCTTGGCTGCTTCTTCGTGTGGACATTTCTCCATGCCCACCTCCAGCCCATCTTGGCTTCTGTCCTGCTGCATTTCCCTGGAGGCATCGCTTCACCTCTGCCCCCAGGTTTTTCCCTGTCTTATTCCTTGGGTTATTCCCCCCATGCTGGCAGCTCCCTTTGGTGTAGCTCTGTGCAAGAATGCAGAACTGCAGGTAAAGAGATCGTTCTCTTAAAGCCAGCCCCTCTCTGCACAAACTCATCAGCTCTTCCCAGCAGTGGTGCTGACCCACACCTTCCAGCTCAGCCCCTCGGCACGGTATTCTGCCTCCTTCAGCCAACCCTACAAGAAGTCAAGGAGTGAAGGGATCAGGCTCCCGAAGGTGCCGTTATGCCTGCAATGCTCATAAAGACCTGGTTATAACAAAAATTAATCTTTTTTTGGTTCCCAAGTCAAGCTCCTAAGCTGCTGGAGGTCTGAATCTGGGGAAGGCCACTTCACTGCTCAGGTATTTCCGAACCAAGGAGTTTTTAGACTCCCAGAGAGAAGTGCTGACTTCCTACAGTACTGTCACAACCTTCTGAATGCGATGGGCAACTGCATCGCAGTAGGAACTGACCTGTAACATCAGCCAAAGGACTCAATATTTTGGTGCAACTCTTGGCTTCAAAGGGGAGGAAACGTCTGGTCTCTGTCTAGAAAACAAAGACTTTTCAGGGGGAAGGAATTTCTTGGGACACCTGATGAACTGGAGCCACTCTGGAGATTTGTGTAAACCAAATTTGTTCCAGGCTTGCGAGATTAGCAGGGTTTAGCTGCAGCGTTCTCCAGACAGCTCTGGCTGCCTTTAAAGCCTCCCTGGTTTTAAGAATTGGAGAAACTCTTCTCTTTAAAGGAAAAACGATTCCTCCATTCAGTGGCTGAAGCACACACTGGAGGGGCTGGCAGCATAACTGGAACAAACGTCACCATTGTGCAGCTGCCAGCCAACGCTCGTTGCCTCCAGCTACCAGAGAGGAAAATACAAGGTGTTACTGGGGTAATAAAGGTCCTGATCTTCCCCGATCCCTGACTTCCACACATTTCCCCAAGCCCACGGAGTCTGTTTGGCTGCATGGGCCAAAAATGCTGGAGCCACACCTCATGCACCTTGCACAGCCCCAGCTCTTGGGGCAGGGAGAGCTGTGCCCGAGCATGCAGAGCACAGCACCCGCCACCCAAAGCCTCCTCAGCCCCAACAGCATGAGAAAACCCCTGGGGAGATGTCACCCAGTCTGAGCAGCTTTAGCCTCTGCTGTTGCATACGCTGTGACCAGTGGAGTTTTTTCATAGCTGTATGACTATTGCTATCTGCAACTGGGGAAACTGAGGCACAGAGCAGTCGCCTGCTCCCCCGGCTGAGTGCAGGGGACTGGCACATTCTGCCTGGCTGGCAATTAAATGGAAGAGCAGTAATTGTTACAAAGCTGGAGAGGAGGAGGGCAGAGGTTGGAGGTGCCACTGCCACCACCTCTCCTTCCCGGTCATGCAGAAGTGTGGCATTTGTGAGACTTAATGGGGACCAGATGAGCTCCCCCACCCCTTCCCTCATCTCGCTCACCCAGCACAGCCACCGTGCTCAGAAACCAGGGCCAGCAGAGCCAAATATTCCGGCTGTGGGCTCTGATGTTTGGACACGGAGCAGCTGGTTCTGCTGGCTGGTGCAGCCCCAGCTGCCTGGTCACTGCCAGAAATCAGATAGAGCTTGCCTTCCTTGACCTATTTTGCCAAGCCTCCCCCCGCTGTTCCCCTGCTTCTGTCGCTGAACTCGTCTGCAGGTGCCCAGCAAAGGCTGGTCAGACCGCGAGAGGCGGCGGGGTGAGGATGCACGGCGGGGGGCTGCCCGCGAGGGTTTACTGGAGCAGAAAGGAGTGGCTGGGCTGAAGGCTGCCTGCTTCCTCGGAAGGACGAGTAGCAGGGGGAAATCACAGGCTTTTCTTTCTTTCTTTCTTTTTCTTTTTTTTTTTAATGGCCATGCTCATTTCAGGAGCAGTGCTGGAGGTGACCGGGCCTCAAGCATACACAGAGCCTTGCACCACTTGGAGAGCAGGAGCAGAAAGGCTGGGGTTGTGGGGGTGCCGGGGTTCACTTGGGTGCTGGGGTCTGTGTGGGTGCTGGGGTACTGCCAGCCCCTGAGCTGCTCCCTGCAGCCAAGGGGAGGAAGAAAGGAGCAGGTTCCCTCCCTGCTCCCAAACACCCTGCTTTTTATTTTGTACATACCCCAAGAGCCTGGTGGGACAGAGCCCGGAGCACCACTGGGGCTTGCAAAGGCTCCCCGCGTCTCCCTGGCTGGGAGCTGGGGCTGGGGCTCAGCCCCGCTGGGCCGGGGCAGCTGGATCAGGCCCTCCGTGGGTTTGCCACGGGCAGGACACAGTGGGGCAAATCGCCTCCAGAAGGACAGGCACAGCCAGGGAGAGAGGACGGCGTGGGGAGCTGAGGCACGGATGCTGCGCAGCAGCCCAGGTTTGGGGGACACTGCTTAAAAAAAGAAATCCAACCCAGTGCTGCTGCCGCCCATCTGTGCACTGAGCTGGGTCCGGCCTCTGCAGAGCATCCTCTGCGTCACTCTGCTTCACTGCCCTGCACCGCAAGGAGGGGATACTAAAAAACACGTTTATGGCCCTGCTGGTGGGGCAGCTGGGGTGCTGCAGGGGGAGCGCTGGGGTGCGGGACCTGGAGCTTAGCAGGGGGTTATCTGAATTTGCCTCTGTCGTTTTACAGCCTGGGTCTCCGGCTGGGTTAAATAAAATGGAAATTAAAGACTGCCAGTCATGCAAGTAGTAATATGTTGGGATTTTAAAATTTATTCCAACATGCTATTTTTTTAAAAATATGCTCAGACTGAGCAGACAATCTGAGCTGTAGTAAAGGCAATATTATACTTGTAAAAACTTCTCATTCACAGTACAGATGTCATTTACAATAAGGGTCACAAACATCAAATACTGAGTATTTTTCTTTTTTTTTTTTTTTTGTTTTTTTTAATTTTTTTGATTTTTTTTTTTTACATCAGACTGTGCTTTTACCTGTTTTTTTTTGTTGTTGTTTTCTTTTTTTTTTTTTTTTTCACTGATATAACCATACAGACATTGCAAGATGCAAGGGTAGAAACTGGAGTTAAAATAAAATTACAGGCAAAACTACCAAATTACATTGTACGCTGTACATATTTACAGTACCTTTTTTTTGGAATGTATTGCCATTTTAAGAACATATAGAAACTTTCTACAGACTATTCCACTTACAGAATACATACACCTTTTAGAAAAAAAGGCAAATATTTATCTTACATGAGACCATGTATATTAAATTTGCGTACACATTATTATTATTATTATTTTTTACATTACATTTACTAAAGTGATCGTAAGTGCCATCATATCTCAGTAATGAAAACAGATTGGTTTTATGCCACCAGGACTGATTTTTTTTTCTTTTTACTTTTTTTTGTGTAAATAATTTACAATATGGTTTTATTTGTAAATACTGTGCAATAGATGGAAATACTGGGAAGAAAAAAAAAAAAAAAAAAGAAAAACACGTGATGAAACCAAGTAAGCAAATGAAAAACTGTTGCAAAAACACCAGAAAAGGGCTAGATCAAATTGTCTAGGATTTTGCATGGAAACTGGAATAATTTTAATGATTTCAGTGTGACCAAGTATATTGCTCGTTCAAATGCTATTTTTGTGGATTTGAAACAAAAACCCGGCAAAAGTGAAAGCTGGTTTAAGGGAAACCCAACTGATTTGCAGATTTTTTGTGGAGGTTAAGGAGACGTGATGGGAGGTGTCCAGGTGGGCCTGAAGTGGCTCCGGTGGAGCTGATGGGCAACAACTCGAGGGATGCTTGGGTGCTTTACTTGACTGCAAGGAGGGGTCAGGCACCCAGATTTGTCCCACTCCATGGCTTCAATGGGGTCAAGTGAGCGCACTGGTGGGGACAGGCGGGTGGGTTTCTCAGCCAGCCCCATCGAGGAGTGAGACCACACAGACCCCCGGGTGGGAAATGTCCCCCCTTAGGAGCAGGTGACGGAATACATTTCCCAGTCATGAGCTATAAAGTCAGAGCTACTTCATCATGACTTCTAAGAGTTTCCTGCTGCAGGTCCTGGGTATCCAGCCAACAACCTGTGACTAATTAGAGGTGACAGAGACCTACTTCAAGGTTCGGGGGCATTCAGGCAGCCAGCTGCCCCCCTCTCCTCCTGTGGTCTGCTCTGTCCTGCAAATCACTCTTTAACCTTGACAGAAGAAGCTAAATTTATGTTTAAGAAAAATGACATTATTGAAACTCCTGAAACACAGAAGCTCACATACAAGTGCACAGGCCAAGTTCTCCTTGCAAAATGATTTTTTGGATGCCAGAGCATCCGTTTGCCATTGAGTACTTGCATTCATGGGCACTCCACAAGCAGCTTGCCAGGGATGGGAATATCGGAGCAGGGCTTTGGCTGACCCACCGGACACGGAGGAGCAGCCAGTGGCCAGGTGCCTTCACTGACTGTAAATTAAGAAGCTCTGCCAGAAGGAAAGCAGGAGATGTTATTTCCACCCGCTGATGAAAAGTAAAGATCGGCCTTTGGTTTTTAATTTGCCTATTTGCATGATTAATACATTCTCTTAAAAACAATACTGCTGCCTGCCTCTGCAAAGTGCCTGTGCAGCTATAAACTTAGCCATCCCTGCAGCCCTTGCGGAAAGGAAACCCAAATTTATCATCCCTATTTTGCAGACAGACCGGACACACAGAATGATATTAAAAGCTGTGACTTGCAAAAAGGTTTCACCAAGTGAGGAGCCGGCGGGTGCTCCGGGTAGGAAATGCAGCCACCAGGGATAGCTGGGTCTTCAGCCCCACCACAAATAAGGTGCAACTCGATGAAAGCAAGCGGAGCCACACCGCCGCTCTCCTTGGCAGAGTACGAGGCTGAGGGGATCCCCAAATTGCTCAAGGTCACACTGTGATGGCACGGCAGGGATGGAGCAGCCCCCAGGGACGCCCGCCCTGCCCGCAGACGGAGATGCTGGTGCCGGTGCAGAGGAGGACGCCCTTCCTGCGGAGCTCTGAGCTGTCAGCGGGATAATTAGCCCTTAAATATCAATATATATATATATTATGATTCATTTTGCCTATAATAGGCCATATTGCGCCCGTTAGGTATCGCATGAAGCACCATTTCATCCCAGCCAGAGCCTCCCCGCCGTGTCTGCAGCTGCTGCGCTGGGAAGCTGAACCAGGTTGAGACTCAGCGTGGCTTTTTTTCACCTTGCTCCTGAGTTTTCAGCTGTCCCCCCATGCACCCGCTCTGTGGCTGCCATCGGTGGGTGCAGGATCTGAGTGGGGCATGATCCAGGGAGCATCTCTGCACGGCCCCTTCCCTCCTCTCCCCTCTTTTCAGCTGTAGGCAAAGGCAGCCGGGCAGTTGCGCCCTGTGCAATGCCAGCTGCGATGGCCTGCAGCTGAGCTGCAGAACGCTTCCACTCATCTTGAGCGTGTGGAAAAGCTTTAAAAAATCATAAAAAATAAAATAACAATAAAAGCACAAAAAGAAAGCAATGGACTGAGTGGTTTCTGGGTTTTGGTAGACTTTTTTTTTTTTTTTTTTTCCCCTCTGTTCAGAAATAATGGAGGGGGAAAAAAAATTAAGGAAACACACAAAAAAACCTACCTGTGCCAAGGATCAACAGGTCAAGGATTACAATACAGTTATAGAAAGAAACTGAGCAAATTTGATCTAGCCCAAAGCTCGTATCAAATGCACCTAATGAAAACAGGATGCTGAGTGCACAACTGCTGCATTGTTTTTCTTTATGTACAGTTTCTATATATATATATATGTATATATATTTTTAAAAAATTAAATACAAAAAGCTACCTTGGAATAATGTTAAGAGTGTGACAAGGGCAAGGGGGGAAAAAAGTGGCAGAAGCCAGGAGATTCAAACCTGGCGCTGGACTTGGAGGGGTAGATGGTAACCAGGGCTGCTCACCGCGACCAGGGCTGAGCAGCCCGCTCCAAGGCATCTCGGTACTAAGCACACACTCAAATGCCATTAAAACAAGGAGGATTTAAGCTGGTGCTTAGGAGTTTCTCTGAGCAGAGATGCTGGGCTGAATTGAAGTCACAGCCCTTGGCTTCTGCCCTGGGATCTGGCTGGCTTCGAAAGCAGGACCAGCTTCCAGGCTGGGGGCCAGAGAGGGGTGGATGGGAAAAAGGGAAACTTAATAAAAGTGCTAATTAAGGTAGAAATGGGTTCTGGACATTGTTTTGGTCAGTGTCACAGCCTTAATGTTATTTCCATGATATCTTCTTTTGTACTTAATTCCCTTTACAAGAAAAGCAAAAAAATAAAAATTAAAATCACAGATTATTAAAAAAACTATAGTATTTGCCCATGAAACGGGAACAGTTCATAGCTCATCAAGTCTGGCAAGGAAATATGTTCTCATTCAGGGTTTTCTTTGATTTTTTTTTTTAATTTTATTTTTTTTTATTTTTTTAAAAAAGTGTATTACGTACCCGATAACCTGGAACAGTTCTGAAAGAAGAAAGAACTGGTCCACTGGTTAAATATTTTTATCATCTTCTCTCTCTCTCTCTTTTTTTTTTTCCTTTTGTTAAAATAAAATAAAATAAAAGGTTTGTACAGATTCCATTACATAGACCAGAAAACCCTCTGAAGTAGTAAAGAGCCTGCTGTCTGCTAGGGCAAACATGTATCGAAGATTTGTATTTTAAAAAGCATGTTGACGTGACGGAGAGGAATGGCTCCATCGGGTCTCTCTGTATTTGGTATCGCATCTATTGGCAGTAGAGGCCATTGCTCCGCCGCGGATGGTCAGAGTGAAAAATTTGCTCTGGAAAAAGTTACCGTGCATGCCGAACAAGCCGACTGCAAACATTAACCGCTCAGCGTTGTAACTTTTTCTTCCAACATACCAAAAAAGGGCTCATCTGCGCAATAAGGGCTACATCTGTGATGTTCTGTTTAAATAAATAAATACAAATAAAATCGCACAGTCAGTCAGGAGTTACGGAGCAGAGCACAAAGTCCGCCGGCATCCCTAAAGCTCAGCGAAGCAAAACCAGCACGGGCTGCGCGGGGATGGGATGGAGGGAGCTCGTCCACAACTTAAAAACTACGGAGGAAAAATGGTCACAAGGCTGAGCATTTACTGCCACCCTTAAAGCCAGGCTGGGCGTTTACAGAGGGCTTCCAGAGCCCAGAACAGAGCTCTCAGGCACACGCAGGACTAAGCCGGGCGATGCCGGGTGCGGGATGGCAGGATTAAAGCAAGCGGGAGGCCAGTCCTGGCACCGGGGTTACATTCGATACATTCCTACGTTCTTGCAGTAAAATCTTTGAAGAAGAACTTATTTTCTTCTTTGTTTTTTTTTTTTTTCTTTTTTTTTTTTTTTATGTGTGTGTCCCTTTTTTAAAAAGTGCTTTGATGGGTTCTGCAGGAGGGAGAGATGCTCACGACTATTTTTTATTTTTGAGCGAAAATTTCTCTCACGGGGAACAAACCTCCCCCTCCTCGAGGAAGTGCTAGTTTCATTTACAAGTTCAGGGTAAACACGTTTTTCAAATGTAAAGCAGTCTCAAGTGTTTAAAGCACAACCATAGGCGATCAGAGGGATGCGAGAAAAAAAAACAAGCACTTTGCGAGAATTAAATAAAGCATGTAATAAATACGAATCATAAACTTCTGTACACAGGAGCAAGGGTTTGGTTTTCTTTTTAATCATTTAATCAATATAAAAAAGTTTTTTTTTGTTTTTGTTTTTGTTTTCAGTGCATCTTCTTCCTCTTAAAATGCTTAACCCTTTCCTTTCTGCATCTCTCAGGCCCATAATAACGCACACCTAAATGGCAAAAAAGACAAGGTCTAACAAACCCCTTTCCAAAAAACTCTAAAAAAATATTCACAGCCTCAAACATTTTTGTACATTTCAAGCAACAAAAGGTATAGAAAAAGGCACAAGTAACTGCATACATGTGGAGATAATACCAGACTGGGACAAAGAAAACCAGGAATCTTCCATGGGTTTGGTCATTCACTAGAGTGCTTCTTACAGCGATGATTATACTAAAGGAAATAGTGTTGAAAATGTCTGTTGATTTTACATAGGAAGCCTAAAGGTGGAACAGATGGTGGAGGCTTAAGTACTTCCCGTGTTTTCATCCACCTTTTTTTGAGTTTGACCTAAATCTGCGTGCTCTAGGTGTGGACTGCTCTTCCTGGAGGTTCCCCCTGGGCGGCTGGACTCTCCGGAGAGGTTTCTCCTCCGGCCGGACAGCGGGTGGGCGTGCGGGTGGCTGGCGGAGGGCTCTGAGAGGCAGCCGGTGCTGCTGCTCCGGTCCAGCGGCTGGGCGGGGAGATCTGAGATGAAAGTGCAGGATGATTCCAAAGAAGTGCTTGAGCTGCCACATTGCTTCTCGCCCGGATTTTTCAAGGGGTCGTCCCCGCTCGTCGAAGGCTTTGGAGAGTGCTCGTTGTTTGTGCTGGGGCTGGCTGGGGATGCCGAGCAGCCCGCCTGCTCGGCGTGGCTGGACTCGGCGAACGCTTTTACCCTGTATTCCTCCTGGTCTGTCTTTTGCTGAAGCTCACTAGTCCTCGTTTTCTCTTCCAGGTAACTGCTGCTTGTGGGCTCTGGGGACAGCGTGTATTTAGAAACTTTTGCAACCGGGGAGACAGATGCCGACGAAGGCTCCCGTGGGACCTGCGGTTCCTCGTCCCTCTCGGGAGCCGGGCTGAATTCCGCGAAGCCACTGCCACCAGAGGCAAAGTATCCCCCTTGCAAGGACACGACTGAGCTGGGCACCAAGCTGGGATGGGTGCTTGGCCTTGCCTGGACCATCTGGATGCCCCCAATGGGAATCATGGGGTACGGGGTCCTCGCGAGCTGCTGTGAATGCAATGGGAGGTGGCTGAAGACATTCTCTTCCCCTCGGCTGGGAGCGTGGACGTGTATTTCATGAGGTGCCTGCAAGGGTCTGGAGCAGACGGGCTGCGTGATGCCAGGTGAGCATGTTGGGCTTCTCGGTTCTATCTTCTGCACCAGACAGGGAAGAAGAAACAGCCAAATCAGCGCCATGCACGCGTTACAGCACTAGCATCATTAATGCTCATTATAAGGATCGATTCGGTTAACATTTAATTTTAATTTGGAGGGAGATCAATCAACCAAGGGAGGCTTGGGACTCCAAACCCTTAAGGAGCAAAAGAGCCCACGGCATTTGCCTTCTGGGTACACGAATGCACACAGTCTGTTAGGGCACAGCCCCAGGGCTTTGGTTCAGGCTTGGCTCTTTATCAGAGTGGCCTCTGAAACCCCGGCAGAGGATGCCAGCATTCCCAGCATCCTCGGATCCCTTTTGGTACATGGATTTTCTCAGCACCCAGAACAATATTAATAGTTTTTATTGCATTTTACTAAAGCAACGTTACATCCTTACAGCTGCTAATTGCAAGGATGCTTTGGACCGAGGGAGAGAGCATGAACAAAAAGCACACCCAACAGTGTGGTCCCCACCACCACCCTCATGGTGTGGTCTGTAGAAATGAAGGGTTAAGACCCTACCAATTTACCTTTTCCTCTTTCTCTCCCGGTGCTTCACATAGTTTCCTAACGTACATCATGGAGAGATATGTGGCTAAACAGAAATGGATTAATTAGTGATGAGCTTATAACTAAACCCCTAAACAGGACTCCCAAGAAGAGGAAGCAACAGAAACTGAAATAAACTGTCCATTAAGATGGGGCTATATGATCTGAGGATTCACTGGGGGGCAAATCTGTGGAACTGTGGAGAACTGCCAGACCCTGCGAGCTGGATCTCTATGAAGAGGTGGCAGAGGAAGGCAGCAAAAGAGAGATGGAGAGAGAAAGCAAGAGCCACAGAAGATAGCGATTACTTGGCCAGCAGTTACAAAATCAAATGCTTCCTAAACGTCACTTATCCACACGGTCTTGGCAGAATCACTGTAAGAGTGCTGGGAAACCCCAAACAAATCCTCTCACTGGTGACACAGCCGTCAGGAGGAGAGGCTACCTGCAGCAGGAGTCAGTGGGAAAAGACATGGCCATGGTGAGACCTGATGCACAGACCTGGACAAAAGACTTGAGCTAAGCTCAGTTCATCTTTAAGTGTCCAAGTGATGGACACCATTACCATAAAGGACACTGAGCTCCATGTGGGTATCCAACAAATCCAGCTCTGATCTTTCCGCCTCGTGTGGCCTTACCAGGAATGTAATTTTGCAATGAAAGCCTAGCTGTCCATCTCAGCAATGAGAGGGAAGTTTCCCATTCATGTCTTTCTAGTTGCTATGGAAAGAAGCAACAGAGGTGAGTTTGGGTGTGTAAGAGGAGCAGGGCAATGGAGGAGATGTATGTGGGTGAGAGCGTAAGTCACAAGGTGGGAAGGGGCAGCTAAGCAGGGGCAGGTACTGCTGTCTCCCACAGCTTAGAGGATTTGCTACGACCAGCAGCGGTGGGCAGTTTTCCTGACAGAGATGGTTTATAGCTGAAGGGCTGGGGTTTCCACAGCCCTGAGATTCACCCCAGGAAGTTAATCGAAAGGGAAGAGAAACAGCATTAAAGTAAGCAAAAGCTTTGGCCTAAAATATCTGATGGCCTCTGGGAAGGTAAGGCAAACGCTCATAGTGGAAAGCAGAAGGAAGGTAGCACCAAAAGAGGGAACGCTGTCGAAGACACGGGAGAAACGCACACTGGGCAGCGTGGCTTTTCTGGGGAAGACCTGGGTCAGCATCTGCCGCGACCGGTCCTCCGAGGGCTGGATAAAGGCCTCTCTCTTCCCAGGGCAGGCCCTAAGGGCTCGAGTGTCTCCTCACACCACTTTCACAGCAGAGCGACTCCAGCAACTGGATCTCATGTTCATCAGGATAAATTACAGGAGAGCCAGGCACATCAGCAGAAATGGGAGATCTCTTAACGTTCCACCAAACCCGACGTCTAATTTGCCTGTAGCAGTGGGAGGAACATGTAATTTTCCTTTACCCATAGGATTTGATATGTCCAGCAGAGAGATTAAATAATTTTCTGGACCCAGTGGGAAGCACCTCTCTGTGCTGAAGAGAGAAGTGAGATGAAATCAGAGATGTCCAAACAAACATTTCTCAGCAGTTAATCTAACAGAGGGGGCCACACATCCACATAGCCCAGGAGTCAGCAACAGGGCGTAAGACCCTTGGCTAGCCCAAACCTGGTTCAGGTCACTGACCACGGAAAAGTGGGTAGAGCTTCACCCAACTGAAATCTAAGAAATAGGTCTGAAATTCCCAGGGAAGAAGTCTCTTTGTGACGATTTCAGACATTATATTACTGCTTGCTTTGGGAGGAAAAGCAAGACCAGCTTGGTTCAGGGAGAGTAAATAGCCCCTTGGAGAAGGGACAACTTTATTTGTCCCTTCTAAGGGGACCAGACCAGCAGGTGCAGAACACATTGTGGTCCGCTGTCACTCTTCCCTGGGTTACCTGCGACATCAGTCACAGTTACAGACACTATGCACTTCTGCATTGCAAGGTTCCATAAAAAAATACCAGAGAACATATTAGAGGGCAAGAGGGGCTTGAACTTACCAGCTTGGACTCATAGAGCTGTACGTTTTTGCCAAAGAACCTGTGAGGTAGAGGCATTGAAGATAATATTCCATGCTGGGCTTGATATGAGCTTTGAACTTTGTCATCTGCTGCTAATTTGCTCGTACCAGGCAAGTCCTCTTTCCCAGGGGATGGGTACCTAGGTGACTCTGAACAGCCTGGGGGCACGCTTTTCTTCAGCGATAAATATCTGACTGATGACATCTCTCTGCTCGGAGACGAGTGCCTCACCGGGGAGACATCCCCTTCTGGTGGAAGGTATGTTCTTGGGGACAACTCTCTTCTGGGGGAAAGATGCCTGCTGGGTGACAGCTCAAGTCTTGGTGACACACATCTCAGGGGAGATGCCTCCCTCCTGGGAGAGACGCGCTGGCAAGGAGACAACCCTCTCCCCGGAGACAGGCACCTTAGAGAAGACAGTTCTCCTGTTGGTGAGAACCGTTTCGGTGAAGTTTCATTTTTGGTTAACAGGTGCTTTCTGGCTAGCATTGGTCTGCCGCTGCCACCACCCCTGCCAGAGTCCTGGCTCGGAGACCACCTTTTTCTCGGGGAGGTGTCTTTTGAGGTTGACAGGTCCATAGCTAAGGACATCTGCGGCCTTGTGACAGACTCCCTTTCAGCAGAAGCCAATTGTTCGGTGGAAGTCAAAGCTGGTCTGTGGAGACTCAAGAAGCTGTGGCACACAGCAATGTCACTGCTGTCTGCTGACCACTTGGTTTCCAGCCCAGAGGAAGAGGCCTGCTGGCCTTCACCTACTTTTTGGCTGCTGGAAACAGTTTCTTGGGCTAAGGACAACGCTGTTTCAGTGCCTTCCTCTTGAGAAGATGGAGAGCCACCTAAAGAGTGCATTGGTGGGCCGGTATGTTTGCCTTCTGGCAACTTTAAAGGTGGCTCATCTTGGCTCTCCTCTTCCTCCTCATCTTCATCTTCTTCATTGTCATCATCATCGTCAGATTCCTCTAGGTCTGAAAACTGATGTTCCTCGATAGGCTCAGATCCCTCCCGCCCCTCAGAGTCCTGGAATAGGTCTTCACTGGTTCCTGCAGGGATAGGCAGACACAAAACAGAGAGCGTAAGACACACAAACGGACACAGGCTGGTTTTGTGCTAAATCTGCTCAAAAGTTCTAATGGACAAGAGCAGGGAGGAGCCAGTTATTTCCTAGATCTAGCCATCTCACACTTTGAAGCCTGCAGCCTTGCCCTCTGTTCCAGTTCTGCTCCCGATGGTCCCAGTGCCTTCACTGCTTTGAGCTCAGTGAATCTCACCACTGGGACCACCTCCTCTGCCCAGATTTCGGCTCCAGCCACTGCTCTGCCATGCGCCCCTGCTTCTGCCGTGCACCATCACACAGCCTGGCTGCCTTTCTCCAGGAATGAAAAAAAAGCTCTGGCTAGATTAGGAGAACAGCAGCACTATCATCCTTTGATATTCGTTTTACAGCTATTTGTTGTAATGGTGCCCACAAAATGTCTACAGCTGCTAAAGCACAGGAGGGCTGCTGGGATGACAGCTCCCATCTTCCATGTGTTGGGCCTTGTCCTGTCTAGAAAACATGACATTTAAAGATTAGCAAGACAGGTTTCTATTAAAAATGCAAACAACAGCGCTGAAGGAACCTCTGTGGTTTTTTCCCAGTTATGATGCAGACATGTCTGTGGAAAGCCTCACATCATGATGCTTTGTTAATAAGAGTCTGTAAACAGGGCGGAGTATACAGAAAGCAAATTCCGAAGAATTTGAAACCTATCTGCCTGTATATATAAAATACAGTATCTCTCTTCTACTTGAAGAGCCAGCAGAAGCTTTCTGAGATGAGCACCAAGCTTGCAAGCAGATCGCTGCTGGCTCCCCCTCTGCTCTGCGCAGAGAAAACCTGCATTTTCCCGTGCCAGATGTGCAGTGGAAGCTAGAAAAATGAAAGCTCAGCCTGAAGAGGTCCGTCGGGAACAGCCACTGGATGTCACTGTAGCTCAACAAAATTGTGCTGCCAGGAGGCTTTTTCCCACTGCTCTGGAGGGGCTAAGAAAATACCAATTTCTCGAACCCTGCATGAGCCGAGCACCAAGGTGCAGCGCTGATGGGACACGCTTGCTCCCTGCTTTGCAAGGGGAGAGCCTAGCTGCTGCTTTGACACCTGCACGGAGCCAGGCAGCTCACTGCAGCACTGCTGGCTTCTCCTCCCCGTCAGTTCATCCTAGGACGCTGCTCCTCCTCCGATGGACACTGACACAGCTTTCCATGTAGGGCTGCCATCAGCAGGACGAGCCAGAAGGGAAACTCAGCGGAGTTAGCGCAGAGGCTGGACCACACCTGCTTGCAGCAGGCAGGGTGGCTTTCAGAAGGCAACGTGGCCACACAGGGAGAAGCCCCCGTGATCTGTGGATAAAAGCCTAATTCAGTTTACTTTGAATAACGGGGCCTTACCTGTAAATGCTCACGAAGTATTTGGCAACCCTCAGACCCTAGTGGAACAAGGCATGTATTTAGCAGCTCTCCACCAAGAGGCTGGCTTGCATTGTGCAATGCTTGTATAATGATGGTGTTTGCTGGACCCAGGATCCAGCAGCGGGTTATTTGCAAACTCCCAAAGGAACTGACTTCAGAACAAATATTATTCCAAAAGACTCATTCTCCCGGCTCTGGGGTGAACTGCGCACATTTCTTGCCTGGAAAGGGAATGTATCTCACCACCAGAGCTACGAGCTAGTCCCTGCCCCTGGCTTGGGGGGCTGACATCTGTGGGCGTAGGGATGGACAGACAGCTCCGGCCTCAGCCCCTGCTGCGTGGTGTCAGGCCCGGACAGCCTTCTCCTGTGTGGTCTCCTTTTTTTTGGCCCCAGTCGCAGTACAGACAGGCTCTGGCCAGGACAGGCAGCAAGGTCAGAAGGACAGAGTGAGGGAAACGTGAAGCCGGTTGCGCACTGGGACGTTGTTTGCATTTCCCACAGAGGGGAAGGGCTCGGTGAGTCCCGGGACATCCCAAAGGGACTTTGCTTTGGCCTCCTAACATGCTCCGTGTGGGCAGAGAGCTCAGGCCTGAACTGGCAGCCGTGGCTCCTTGCAGCACAGAAGCATTTTGCTGATCTGATGGGGAGAGGAAGGGCATGGCAGGAGAAGACTGGGGGTGGGGGGGAGGGGACAGAGGGAGGGAGGGAAAAATCTGCCCCATCAATGCCTTTGAGGGCTCTGCACGCCATCTCATTACGTTTGTGTTATCCTTGTGGTATTCCACCAAACTGGTACAGTCACACCAAGCAAAACCAGTGCAACAGTGAAGAATTATGCTCCAATCTCCTTTTATAGTAACACCCCCTTCTTTCCCCTGCCCCTTAAATAGAAATCAAAACAATCAAGTGAAATACAGCTCGAGTTTAAAATAATCCAGGGAGCTTTAGGAACTGCTGCTCCCTCCCTGCCTGCCCCCGAAGGAGAGTGCAGCACTATTCCCGCACATGAAAATAGCCTTTTTTTTTTTGCTTTGCTTTTTTAATTAAACTGCTCATCGCTGGGCTCTGTTCTGAGCCTCTTCAGGAGGAAGAGAGACGATAGTGTGCGTTTACACAGGGGAGGCTATTTCCAACCCACTACACTGAGAGCAGGGGATGCGTGACACAGCTGCGGTCTCTGATTTCTCATGCACCATTTCTGTGTTCTTTTCTCATCCATCCACGTACCCCCAACTATTACAGTACCATATACCATCTTCCGACCTTCCAGTTGGCTGTTTTATTTAGTATTTACTTGACATTTATGAGCAACAGGCCTCCTGACTCACGAGGCAGAATATGTGAAATTTCAGCAGAAGTCCAGTGTTAGCTTTAACCAGGTGAAAAAGAAGATAGAAGGAGGGAAAGGAAATGCTCCTCTGACACCGTGCCTTCCCGATTCCACCTTTCTGCATTCCTTCCTGGCAGACTGTCCCCTTTACACAAACACAAATGGTCTTCATCAATGGGAGGAAATGGGGACTGTATATTTTTCGTAATTCTAAAATTACATGGGTTGCTTGCATAATGCAATACAGTCCAGACAGCGCAACACATTCCAGCAAGCTGCTGCACAGCCAACAGCAACACGGCGAGAGGAGTCCTCTCCGAAAGCTCGTGGGCTCCCGTCCCTCTGCAGCCTCCGCAGGACCTTCCCTCGGTGGGCTTAGCAAGTGTCCAACACCCACGTGCTCAGCCACAATTAGCGAGCACTGATTTAACGACCGCCAAACAGAAGTCCCCCAGCTGACGGTCCCAACATTTCTGCTGAGAGCTCTCCCAGCCGACCCGCAGCCACACAGCCGACCGTGCCTGGGCTGTTCCTTCAGTCCTCCCCTCTCAGCGAGGCCAAAGGCTGGGACCAGCTCATCCTCCTCACCTGCCAGCCCTCTGTTCTCACAAGCTCCTGTTGGCTCACAGCCTGGACTGGCTTTCGCACCGCTCCACGCACTGCTGTTAACCATGTGTGAGCCTGGGAGGCACGACTGAACGAAACGATGAATGGAAGCATCCCCCGACCCGCTAAGTGGGCCCTTGCAGTTCTGTCCTCAGAAGCCTGCAATTATGTGTAACGTAAATAGGGCTCCTGATCTGCAGGTTTTCAAAAGTGACACTCCATTAATTGATTCATTAGTTCTAATTGACTATAATGGACAGGTTTAAAATAATACTTGCTTTTTCAGCGTCACATAACCAACATTTCAGGAGCCGCTTTCCTTTTTCTCTATCTGCCTTTAATCTGCAGCTGCATCACCTGTAGGTGGTATAACAGCAGGGAGAGATTTTTGGAGGCCGTGAGCTAGTCAATCATTTAAGTCTGTTCCTGGACTGAAGGAGTCCTCCAGCAATCCCCCACGGAGCAGCCTCTCTCTGCTGCCATGCCAGCACTTCTCCCTTGGGGCAGCAACTGCAAAATCCCTGCCCAGGTTCTTTTGGCCATGCCCTCCTGTGGAAAGGTCCCAGCCAAGTAGAGCATGTCTCTGCCCGGCCAAAAGGTTGCTATGAAGAGCTAGAAAAAAGCCAAGAGGTCCAATAAACTTAAAAGGGAGAGAACAATCCCTTGAGGCAGAGAGGAACCTCAGCCTTGGGGTACTGGCACCCTTGGTCCATCCTCCTTCCCCACCGCTGTGGAGCTCAGCGCATTTTGCAACCTGCAAAAGTTTCCCCAACATGACAACTCGAGCACACCACCGGGTACACAGAAAAGCAGGCTCAGTGAAATGGGATGGTTTTAAGAGATTAACCCAGCAGCGAAGTAGATGCATGTGTCCCTGTGAAAACAAGCACAGTCGTCCAGTAACAGCAGTGGAAGCGTGGCAGCGCTCTTTATTTCTCCCATGTCCTTGCCCCCTGTGTGCCCAGGTGACTACAGCTGGCCTGAGCCTGAGCCCAAGCCTGACAGGGCTTGGTGCTGCTGCACCACGAGGTCATGGGGTTGGCTAACCTCCTCGGGCATCTCCTCCAGCCCCACTGCTAGCAAGCTGAGCCATGGTCTGCTCAGGCCAAGGACCGTCATCGGCCTTCAGACCACGTCTGTCCCAGGATGGTGGCACGAGCTCCACAGCCAGCTGGCACCGACCACCCCACAGCTTCACCTCCAGCACAGGAGGGCCACATCCAGCCTCCCGCTCAGGACCGCTCCTGCAGTTTAAGCCAGGGCAGCGGCATGCCAGTGCCCGCGGATGTCCCCAGGAGCGTTTAATTAGCCAGCGCGGCTATACCCTGAGGACACAGCGCACAGGCAAACCCCATTCCCACCATGGGCTTGTATAGAAACTCACTTAATGATTTTTAATTACCTATAAAGCAGGAAGCATGTGACAGTGCCCATAGCCCAGGAACCGGCCCCTATCCCAGTAAAGCCTCTGATGGACTTGACCTCAGCAGGGGACCGGGGTGATAAGCGCTGTTTGTTGTTCCTGCCGAGTTAACATTCCCTGGCTCACAGCACCGTCTCCAGAACTTGCTCAGCTGATGTTCACTTTATAAAAATAACCGTGGCGCCGTGTGTTTTATGAAGCTCGCGTTAACCCATTGTCAACAAACCCTTGCGGGCTGTGGCAGAATGAATCCCAGGGACCGGGGAATTGAAATGATTTGGGGTGAGACAGGGGAGTGAAATGGGAAATGGGGAAGAACAACGCTAAATGCAGCCACAAGAGCGGCTTTCATACTGGGATTTCTGGGGCGGCAGCCAGGAATGGTCAACGGTGTCATGCCCAGCCTGCAACGCAATGCAAACAGAAAACACCACCCTGCTCTGCGGCACTAAATGCTTCCAGGAGTAAACACGGTGACAGAGATGGACCTGTGCCCCCAGCGCCTCTCCTCCCTCTATCGCCGGTATGTGCTGTGTGTCCTATAAACACAAACAACCTGCTGAATGAAAATGCAGGTAAGATAAATATCACGAGGACTTGAGGTCCGCCACCACTAAGGCTTCTTCTTGGTCATCCTGCACTGCAGCTCCAGCCCCAAATACCCGGGGTCTTGCTAAAGGAAACAGAATAACAATCGTAAAAACATCTAACTAGTCCCTGAAGACTCATAACCTAACCCTTCCCAGCTGTCAGACCACAGCCTCCAACAATTTGGGTAAAATTTCTCTTTCTAGCTCAGACAGCTAAGTATACAAGAGACTTCCACACGTTCCTTTGGAGATCTTCCTCACCCTTCCCTCAACATTTCTGATGGAGACAGGAGGCCAAAGTGCTCATGGTCACCGCAGTCCTGCCTGATGCTGCCCAACCTCCCCAGGAGTAGGTCTGCTTTTTGGGATGGCTTCAGGGAAATTCAGCTGCAGATACAACTATAAACCAGGGCGGAAATTACTAAATGAGAGAGTCATGTGTACTTCTCATAGCACAGACAGACTCCTGAATTTACAGACCCTTGGACAGACTTTGTGTTTGCTCATAAGCAGATGAAAGAAATGAGCAGGTGAGTCAGGGTAAATGTATCTTCTTGTAAAGCACTCAGAATAATGCCATTAAATGTCAAAGCACCATGTTATTTTGGTTTTGCTGGCTCTTTCCTTGCTGTGAAACCTTCCAGGTCACTACAGACCTGAGTGGTTCACCTTCATCCTACACACAGAACAGGCCTGGGAGAGTGGGGGATGAAGGAAGCAGGCAGTCCCTGAAGACATAGCCCAGGTTGCTCCAGTAATTTAGGCCTTCCTGGGTTTGCATTTGTAATTCAGAGTCTCCCATGATCAGCCTAGACATTCAGGGCAGGTCCCTAGAATATGATTTCCATGGAAATGTCCTTCTCTGGTGCTCCTTCCATGTCACGGGAGCGCATCTCCTTGGCAAGAACATCAGGGCAGCAGCATGAACATCTGCTCATGCTCAGTACTTCAGCTCCAGATCCTAACCAGGGGTGCCGGGAGTGACCTTTTGTCCTTCACCCACAAGATTGTGCTTGCAGCAGCGAAGAGGGGGAGGTTACAGCCCCATGCGAGGCTTCCTGGGGGTTGCATTTTGCTGCTTTGGGACTCCCTCTACAACCACGAGACACTCAGGCCCTGCTGGAGCATAGCCATCAGGCTCCTGCACTGAAATGCTCTCTAGACATAGCCCGAACACCGAAGAGCACCTTCTCACGCCACAGATCCCTTATTTATTGCAGTGTATATGGCCCACATGCTACATACAGCACTGGACCAAACGCAGGATGCTCCCTATCTGCCTGTTCCGTCTGCCGCCAGCCAAAATACTTCAGACAAACAAGCATAAAACCCCAGCAGGAAGACATGGGCTCACAGACCATCTCTTGATGAAGTCTCCCAGGATGGCTCTGCAACCCACCCGGTGCAAGCAGAAATTCACTCTTAGGTGCTGGAAGGAGCCTTGGGTGAACAAAACCAGCCCACGTCTTTTGCTTGAATAGATACTGACTTTTCTCAGAAGCAATAGCAAGTTTATAAAGTTAAAGAATTTTACCTTCTTCGGCTTCCAGATCCACCAGTGAAGATACCAACACGCCCATCTCCTGACATTTTTTGCTATGGGCTTTTGACTTCATATGTTTAGTCAGATTCCCTGAAAGGAAGCAGAAAACATATTTTGGTCAATATGGCTTATTATTATTATTGCATTTTGCAAGCTTAGCAGTAGAAAATTAATAATTTGGCTCTGAACCGGGTGAAGGAGGCCTCTGACTCTCCCCAGACCACTATCCATTGCAGGTACCCCATGGTGCAAGGCTAGATCTTCCCTTCGTTCCTTTGCTGCTGCACTGGGGTGGAGGAATGGAGGTGCAGGCAGGGTACAAGGCTGTTGTGCAACCTAAAAATCCAGCTTGGCTACGCACTGGGGCTCGTGCAGGGAAAGAAGTCCTGGATTGCCTTCAGCTGTGATGGTGCAGCAGGGAGAGATGGTAGGAAAGAGAAAGATGCTTCCCAGTTCAATGCAGTCTGGCAACACCTCCCACCTCATCCCAGCACAGAGGTCACCCGCCTCCAGGAATGAGTACTCCAGATGCCAGCAGTGGGGGGAAAAAAGGAAAAGGAAAAAAAAAATAATGAAGTGGGCCTTGGCTACCTCTGCCTGAACAGCTGGATACAACTGTAGATAAAAGTATTTAGCGGAGCTGTCTGGGGAATGTACTTTCCACCCTGAGCAGCACTTTGTTGGGCTGGGGAGGATGGTGGGCAGCTGGGGCAGCCCCAGGAGCTGGCAGGGGACTGGGCAGCCCAGTCTGCATCCCAGCTGGCTTCAGTGGTGGCTTTGAGAGACTTGGGACACTCTTGAAGAACCAGCATCTCTCTCACTGGGAAACACTCATGTTTTAACCCACGCTAGTACTTAGGACTGTGTGCACATGCAGCTCTCTGGAGTGGAGCAATGCAGATGTGCGCCCACCCCCGCACCCCCCAGCAGCATGGTTCCGATGAGCTGGCCATGCAATGAAGCACCAGGGAGCAGGAGGAGCCCTTGTACCCCTGGAGTACTGCACACCAGGTTTTGGCATCATGACAAAGCCTGCAGAAAGCTGACGAGGCTTCCTCGGGCTAGGGTGGGAAGAGCAGCCCCTGCAAGGTGGGTTCTGGGACGCAGGGATGTTCACTGCTGCTCTGAGACCCTGCGGTGGGATAACCTGTGGGCACAGCGGCCTCACAGGGCCTGGCTGGCTCTCATCTCACTAATTCTAACTCCCACATTGCAGGCAGGTTAATTAGACGGTTATTAACCCTACTTCTCCATGAGGGAAACAGTGAGCAAAGGGGAAACTTTGTTGAGGGGGAAAATGCAGATAGGTGGAAAGGGGAGAAAAAATAAAGGTTAGGAGAAATAAAGGAAAAATGTCCCGTTTTTCCCTTCCCTTTCTTGTGCCTCTCCATGGGCTGAGCTGATGATGAGAAGACATCCGGGCCCTGGCTGAAGTTCACCCAAGGGCTGCTTGGTTTCCCAGCACAGCCCAGGAGCTGGCGGAGGGCTCCAAATTCACTGCAGCAATGCCATGTGGCACCAGCCCTCCTGTTAGCTAAGTCGTGTTGAACACGAGGCTTGTTTTGCTCTCAAAAAAAAAAGAAAAAATAAAAAAGGAATTTAAAAAAAAAAAAAAAAAAAAGATTTTTCACACTTTATTATAGCCCTCAGCTGAGGACTGAGGTCCCTCAGGTGCCTCCTGCAATCCAGAGTCCCCCAGTCCCTGAGCTGGGTGGGAGCAGAGAGAGCTTCTATCACCCCCTTCTGCTGCTGGTCCGGTGAGTATAAATAAAGAGGCAATTATTCACCGGAGCAGAGAATTACCCGTGATGCCCTCACAGCTCAGAAAAGTGCCGTAACCATCTAGCTACCAAGTCCATCTCTCTTTAGTCCATGAATTATTTATTTAGCCCATTTTGTACAAAATGGAATAGCTCCAACAGGAAAGACCAAGAAAGAGAGACAAAAGCTGACTATATATCCCTGGCACCCATCTAGGATGTGGATAGGAGTTTTCGCTCCAAAGGATATTTAATAATTTAGATCCAGCATAACAGCTCCAGTAAGAGAGATTTATTATTTTTTAACTTCATGCCAACATACCCTTAGCTCTGTGGTTAGGACACCTAGGTATGAGGATGAGGCCACCTTGGCTCAGGTTCTTGCTCCAAATCAGACCTCTCTGTCTCCAACTTGGACCAGAAGTTTTGGTGTAGACCCAGAGAAACCCAGTTGGACAAAAGCATGTTCTCATGGACACCTCTGGTTCCACTGAATCACCATTTTTTGTAAATGAAATGCTATTATGCCAGAAAGCATCCAATGAGTTCAGGTTTTGACTTCATGGAAGTGGAATTTAATTTTGGACCTAACTACCAAAAAGGCAAACTGACTCAGTCTCCTGAAATCAAACCCTACTGCTGCTGTCTGCCCATCACAACGCTTCACAACTCGGCTGCCAAAAATGCCCCATTTTTGCTCAGTCCCCACAGAAAAATCCCTAACTGGATTTCCTCCGCTGATGGTACCCGCTGCAAATAAACCCAAGCAAATGTTAGATGTGAGCTGGGGAAACCATTTAAACCCTGCTCTGTGGCACCCCAAGAATCCCGCTGTGATCCCCACGGTGGGAAGCATGGGAGGGGAGGTCCACCAAGCATCTCGGTGCTACCACGTCCCCCAGAGGAGCTCATAAATCCACTGTGCTGCATGCATCTGGCTTCGGCTGACCCAGGAGGGCATAGCATGAATTATCTGGGGGCTGGTGAATGCAACGTTTGAAGTAAAACTGTGACAAGGGAAGGACTCCGGTCCTCAGAGGCACACAGAAGCCACTGCAGCTGTCCGGAGGCTGGTGATACACACTGTCCCTGACGCTGCCCTAGCATCAGTGCTGTCCACAGCAAACACTCCTCTCTTGCTGCAGCGGGATCTCTGCAGACACGGGGGCCCCAGCCAGCTGCTTTAGCAGCCTGCAGCTCTGGGCCCATCTCTTCCTTCCACCTCTGCCTTTGATTCAGTTCCACCCCAAGCAAAGGTTCGGGTTGACAAGCTCTGCCAGAAGCTATCGGTGTCGCTTCGTTTTTAATTTTCTTGCACTCGAGGCAACTGTCCCTGGGCAAGGGAAGGCCTATTCGTCCTATTAAATGTGAATCATTTAACAACAACAATAAAATCCCAGAAATAACCAACTGCAGGATCTCAGCATCCAAGGCGACATTGTGATACAAGTATTCTTTACTTTCCAGGACTTAAGCTTTTCTCATATCCTTCTTTTAAGGTAGTATGCAAGGAGAGGAACAGCTACTCTGTCACTAGCAGACTCCTGTTTTGCTGTGAGATGCATTCACACATGGAGGATAAGCAATAGGTCAATACTCTCCGTCCCAGATAAACCCTTGAATTAGGTGTTACGCCTGACTTAAATAATGCACACGTCTTGATTTAGGTCTCTTAATGGAGATAATGTCCCCTGCTGAGACTCTTGAAGAAGGAAAGCTTTAATTTAGATAATTTATTGGGCAAAATAATTCATTTTTTAAAAATTCTGTTACTATATTTTGTATGTATTGACTTGCAGATTAAAGGAGAGAATTTGAACATCCAGCCTGCCTGTCTGCATTGATACAGGCTATAAAATATCAGCCATCTTCTGGATCAAGCCCATCAGCTTGTGTTAGCCTAAAACTAATCTTCCAGAAAGGTACCCAGGCTGGATTTGCAGCTTTCAAAATAGAGAGAATTAGCACGTTTCCTATTGAGGCTTGTGCTAAGGCTTAATAGCTGCACTTAAAAAAAAAAAAAAAAAAAAAAAAAAAAAGCTAATATTTCACTTGAATTTGCCAGTCTCTGACTTTCAGCCCTCCTTTTTTTTTTTTTTTTTTTTCTTTTCTTTTTCCTCATTTCCATGGTAAGCTAAAGAGCCCTTTTGCTCACTGCGTTTCTCCTCCTGTCTGGACCACTGGGTCGTTTTCTGTTCCCAGCGACACGTCTCACGCCACACTGCGTAAGGCAGCAAATTCCTGCAGCTAATCCTCCCTCATCCCCTCCTCGGAGCTGGGTGGCATCCCTAGGAGCAGAGGGGACTCCCAGCACGGGATGCTCGCACCCTAGCTGGTCAGGAAGGGTCCCAGCACGCACAGGGTGTGGGGACACTTTTGCAATCATTTATCAATCCGCCCTGCTATAACAGCAGTTAATTCTTGCGGAGCTTTCCGCCAGTTGGACCTGCTCTGCAGTTTCCAGAGGAGGCTTAGCAGAGCGCTGAGTCTGCTAGAGCAGTAATAATAATAAACTGTGCAGCCATAACCTTGCCTTTAAGGGCTGAGGGGGTAACGCATTTAATATATTAACATGTTCAATAACCTCAGTGCCTGCCATGTGCTGATTTAAGGAACTGCAAACTAATTTATTAAAGGAAGAGTAAGGCTGAGGACATGGAGAAGTCTGGTGTCTGGAAACAGTGAGTGGTCTAGCCTATCAAATGGGTATCTTCAGCCACCAGGCACCGATGTCCTTCACACAAGCACCTCTTAAATTAATATGAAGCTCCCTGTCCCTCTGACCTCTGAGCAAGGCAGACACGTGGACACAGCGTGCTGCTTCATGCGTTTTTTCCAGAAATTTTAAGAAACCTCAAGCAATCCAGACGTGATGTGAGTCTGAACAAGAGCAGAAAATAGCTGTTTGGGAGGATAATGCCTGCAGGGAGGGACTCAAGGGCCAGCACTGTCCCCATCCCCGGGTCACCCAGGGGAGGAGCGCAGAAGGGGTCTGGAGACGAGGCACAGGGCGGGATGGATCTTGGCTCCTGCGTCCCCTCTGGGAAGCAGGTCAAGGAAAAAGCTTTCCCTGACCTTCCTGAGGGGGAAAACTGTTAGACTGCATCTTCTCCATTTCCTTCCTGGTAAGAAAACAATGAAAAAGCTGCTTAGCTTCTTTAAACAACCTCTTTGAGGCTGTAGTAACAAACCTTCGGGGAGAGTGTTGCTACAGTGGAGGTGGAGAACACAGTAAAAGGCACGTTTATATCTGGTCCAGAAATGTAAAATCAAATAAATCTTTAGCAACCAAATTTCCAAGGCTGCTGTTTTCATCAGCTAAGTGATCTCACACACAAATAAATAAATAAATAAAATCATCTCATAGATTGGCTTCAATATAATAACAATTAAAAACAAACAAACAAACAAACAAACAAAAAATTCCTTGCAGTTCTCTAATTCAAAGAAGCAGCTTTGCTTACGATGAAAGAAATGCACAAAAAGCATACAAATAGCATAATTAGTGAAAAGGGGAAAATACTTAAAGCTCTTTCTTTTGCAAAAGTTTTCCCTGCTTTTGGAACACAGATACAGAGGGGAGAGGGGTAACCAGATAAAGATCCTCATTAAAAATAATAAGAAAAAAAACATTAAACTGCTTCCAGCCGACTTGAGAGTTTAGAGCATTAGATCATGCTGGAGAGATCTACCACAGCCAAAATGAAGACAGCTCCATAGATATCCCCCTCGAGTTTATGCTAAAGGCTAAAATTAACCTTGGAAAGCTGATTTCTAAAAGAGCTCCAGCTCAGCTTATATTTTCGCAAGTGCAGTCCAGTGGCAAGAGCTCCAGCTTCTCCATTCCGCAGTTAGCTGTGGTTGCAAAACTGCTCACCAGGAAGGGGGACCCGAATGACTCAGGGCCCAAACAAACTTCTCCCAGACATCTGCAAAATAAGCTGTGAAACCTCTAGTTCTGCAAACCTCCTGGACCTCCGCTTCGGACTCCATCACCAACTGCAATTGTGCTGCAGCTGGGCTTTATCTGACGATGTTATCAGCATACAAGGCTGTTTTTTTTTTTCTTGCTTTCCAGCAATAGTTTCAAAGGTGCTTCCATCAGCGAAGCAAACAGATTTTATCCAAGTGCTGCAAAGTTATGTGGGGTATAAGCATGCCTGCAGGACACAGCCAGGGCTCTGCCTGTGACCTCCCTTCCCCCCCCCCCCTCCAGCAGAGAGCCTTTTTCATGCAATTCCAAGTTACCATCATGCAAATATTTGTCCTACAATTGCTAATCCAGGGAAGTCCAGGGAAGTTCTGCCCCCTCATGCATCCATATGCAAACAGTTTTGCATTAAAATCCCAGAGTGATTGGTGATTTTTTTTTTTTTTGGAAGGAAGCATTTCCATGCTACCTTCCCCACAAGTTTCCTGCAAAGCTGAAGAAGGGAAGTCCTTTGGAGGCAAGCATCTATCTGCAGCGTGCAGTCAGCACGGTCGGTACTGACAGTTTGTGCGCTTCAAGGGAGCAGAGATGGAGAGCAAAGCAGCCGGAGAGATGGTGAGAAGGATGGTTTGATCTCAGCATCCGGAACAAAAGCCTAACAGAAGCATGATGGAGAGCAAAGTGAGGTGACGGAAGAGGCTGAATGGATTCACCTCTCAAAGGAAAACCTCGGAACAAACAGAAGCAAGAGGGAAAGAGAAAGTAATGGATCAGGTCCGGCTCCAGGCCAGGAGGGAGAAGAAGAACTGTCACTTGGATCTGCTGCATGTGTCTGATGAGAATTTGACCTCACATACAGTATCACTTCCCCATGCTCCCAAACGTTTGCTGATTACCAACACGCTGTTACCCAGAAATGACCCGCCAGCTCAACCAACATGCTGTCAGCTCCGGGTGCTGCCCACCCTGATTCATCCAGCCTCAGGGGCACTTTTCTAGCACCGAGGTGCAGACGCAGGCGTGCCGTGGTCCACGTAGCACCCTGTGCCTCCGCCCACGTCCATGCTCTGCCTCTTTCTTGGGTAACAGTGGTTTTGGGGGGATGACAATATTCTTGAGAAATTATCTCTCCCGGCTGTGTTATTTTCTGAGATTTGCAATGATGGAGCTATAGATGATGGACTTTTTATATGTATGTCAAACTATAATTAAGACACCAAACTCAGCATCTTTATTGTGAGACCTGATGCAGCCAAAGATGGAGAGGAGAACTGTGAAACCCACAGTGCCAGACTCACGAGAAATCAAAGGACCTGGGCACTTCTGGCACTCTTGACAACTTTACCCACAGTCCCTTGGAACAGATATAATTTTTTGTTGTTGTTGTTTTTGTTTTTGTTTTTGTTTTTTAATGTTCTTGCTAGAGTCTACTCGCACAAGTTCACTTTTGGATTGAAGCAATGATAGAGGTTGCTTGTGAAGAACAGCTGGCAGTGGTGAGGTTGTGGATCATTAATGACTAGATGTCCTGGGATGGAGATCTTTAGAGGAAAAAGTCTACTGATATGAAATAGAAAATGTTGAAGCTACATGCAACTGCGAAGGATGAAAATGTGCAGCGCAAATACTGATCTTGAGAGCACAAGCATAAAAAGCCACCCAAAGACTGTCTGCAGGAGCTTGGTCAGGGATGTTTGCCGGTACCCAGGAGATCCCTGCTCTCATTCTGGGGTGGTTTTGCTCACAAGCCCCTGGCAGTGAAGCTGTATTTCAGGATTTTTCCCTTTAAGAAACACCAAGAGGATGGAGCAGACACGTTGCAGGCTGGCAGGGGCAGCCAGTGCTCCGTGCCATGGCTCGGTAGGATGCACATCAGCTTATGGCAGGGCTGCTCCTCTTCGGAAAATTTCAGCCCATTTAAGACTCCCTCGTCCCCCTCCCTCTGGCTCTGGGGGGTTTCCAGACCCTGGGAAGGCCTTCCCTTCCCCTTCGCAAGCGCCCCCAGGAAGGCCTGTAAGTCAATATACTGAGCAGAGGAGCTAGGAGCTGACTGTCTCTTACCTTTGGTTTTAAAAGCAAAGTTACAGTACTTGCAGACATATGGCCTGACGTCTGTGTGCGTGCGAATGTGTTTCTTCAGCATGCTGGGTTTCTTGCAGCGAATTCCACACTCCTCACAAACATACTTCCCTCTTCCACGGCCTCGCACATACACATACTCTTCGTTTGATTTGTACCTATGAGCAACAGGTGTCATGATAAAAAAAAAAAAAAAAAAAAAAAGAAGATTCCCACCTCAAAAGTAGACACAATTTTCCTGGATTCATTCAGCATGTTATTGACACCACCAGACTCATTTACCATTTGCTATCCCTGGATAATTAGGCTAAATTCAAAATATCTTGAAAAGTTTTGCCCAGAGGCCTTCTTCCTTTTCTATTATTTATTTTATTTTTTCAATGTCTTACATCTGCCTCTCTGTACAGACAAATAGCCCAAAGTCTGAGGTCATGTCACGGGGTCACCCAAACGTCCTTCATTTTCCCCATCCTCAAACACGAACTGAGACACTCATAGCAGTCTGAGCAATATATGTCACAGTCCAGTCCGGTGGCTTGAATCGTCTTGCAGCCTGTGCTGCGTTTTAAAGTATGCACAGTCTGTCACTGTACTGTGTGAAGTACTGAGAAAACACATCCCGGATAAATCTCTTGTGACATGACCTTCCGCACCCACTGGGGCAACACAAAAGCCACCTGAAAGGACCACGATGCTGCGCTGCGAGCTGGGGTCCCTGCGCAGCCTCCTGCCAGAGCAAGAAACACCCAGAAGGACACAAAACAAGAAAACATCCTTTTTAAAAAATGATTATGCTAACACTAAATGCAATGAGCGTAAACTCAAGGCTCTTTGGCACAATATCATAACAGGTTCACCCAAGAGAATAAGATTGGTCATCCTTCCTTCACATCACATATTCATTTATTTTCTGTCCATGCATCAGCACATAGGGACGGCTGCATGGTGCAGGTTTGAAAAATATTTTTAGGTGAGACAAATCATTTAGCCTCCTGCAGCTTAGCAAATGGAGTCTGTAATTTCCTGTACTTGAGCAAAAGAAGACTAAGGTAACACAAAATCGCCCCCCTTGGATTTTTAAAGAGGCCAAATTGTTGAAGTGTGGTACTTCTTGTAACTTGTTTTTCTATCCAGTATGAAGTATGTCTAGTCTTCCAAAAGCTCTGAACATCCACACTTGAAAATAAGGCTTTCTAGAGCATCTTAATAGGGGACCTGAAGACGCACAGCATCATCAGCCACCCTCTAGTATCTGCCCAATAAACCCTATTCCAAACCAGAATGGGGAAAAACAGCAGCCAGTCTGAAGATAAACTGAATAGGAACAGCATTACAAACTATGTGTAGCATGAGTGCTTAAATATGGGAAGGCATAGTAAATGCTTTAAAAATAAAAAATGTAGTTATAATGTAAAATAATAATAATAATAATGAAATTGAGTAAACTACACACAAAGATCATGAATCTGGCCCTGAACTGAGATGATGATAGTGACATGGTCTGCACAGGACACATCCAAGAGAATCACATCCCAGTTACCCGAAGTGTGGATTTAAAGGTGGGGAAATCGAACTGTTTGAACCCTTTCATCTCCTACCAAGGCAGAAAGCACGTGGCCTTGGCTCCATTTCCTTTCCTTCACTTAGGAAGCGTACAAGTAATTTAAATTCCACGTGGCTGTTCAGGGCACCTTCTTCATGTGAAATTCATAATAATTTTCCTGGGTGCCACCTGGTAAATATAAGGTCTGGGCTTTCTCTCCAGCCAGATCCTCGTCTCTCTGACTCAGACTCCCATCTGCAAAATGGGGTCATGGCCACATCTCTGCTTCAGAGCGATGTGAACAGATGCTTACAAGATGATGAGCTGCTCACACATGAAGGTGATGAGGTTGCAGATCTTCTAGGCAGGTTCAGATACAAGCTAGAGAGGAGGGGAAAAATGGGTGTATAGATAGCCCCATTCAAGCCTGGAATGCTGGCTGCAGCACCAGCATAACCAGGTCTTGGTGCCAACAGCTGCATGTGGGGGAACAGCTTGTGCTTCTGTCCTTGTGCGTCACAAGCTCTCCAGACCATAACCAGGGTCATCTGGCAGCCCAGATGCTCCCGTGCACTCTATCTCCCGTAACTGAAGCCACAGCAATGCCATCTCCCCCCCCCCCCCCCCCCCGAATAATAAATAAATAAATAAATAAAAATGGCAAGGCTCTCATTATTTGGCCAGAGGGGACTGAGCTGGTGTGTGAAGAGCACACGCTGACTGCCAGCCTCCATCCCAGGATGTCCAGCTACCTCCATTTAACCTTACAGATACCAGTACCAGGGTACCCGTAATTAATGGTTAGACTGGCCAGTGTCCCTCCTTCAGTCAGTCAGTGATTTAACAGGATAGCAACAAAAGGAACTCAGGAATCCTGATCTCCCTTCTCCTGTTCCAATTCATATGTCAGGCTTCCTTCTGCCCCTCCTTTCTTTCTGTCGTTATGCTGGTAATCACCTTGCCATTTAAAAAATGAAATTGCTCCTTTATCAGTCTTGTACTTGCACTACCCTTAATTACACTCTCACATGGAAGCCTCTAAGTAAGTCCTTTGTGTCCCACGGTCCCTCTGTCGGCCTCATTAAAGCTATCAGGGCCGGCTTTTCCTGGATAAAAAGTGACACGTGATTTAATCTGAAATTAGGCATTGCAGTTTATCTGACACTCTGTGAGACTCAGCCATCCTTCAATCCTGATATTTTTCTACATCTCACAAAGCACACAGGGAGAGCAGGGAAACAGAAAAGGAGAGGTGACCTAAAGAAATATGAACCCAAACAGGGAGAAAGCAAGGTAGGTGATACGGCCACAACACAGGAGAAGGCTGCTGCAAACGGCATCTGTCTACATGGAAGGCTAGAATATGTTTGTGGAGATAATTACTTCAACATGAAGCTGGTTTCTCTGCGGATCTAACATGCTCATATGATTTGCATCAGAAAGACAAATCAATGACAGCTCATTTCACGTGAAGATTTACCCTGGACGAGGAACCTTCCTGCTCCGGAGTGGCTGCTGTAACCAGATTCCTCTAATAGCCACAGTTGGAGTTTGTGTCAGCAAGTCTGCGCCTCTCTTCCAGAGCATTGTGGAATTCATAATCCTGTAGTTAGCAACTCAAACCTCCTATGGTGTCACGGCTCCAATCTAATACTGAGATGATTTGAAACCCGGGAGGCTAACTGGCCATTACGAGCTCAGAGACTAATTTGGAAAATTGTTCTTTCAAACAGACACATGAAAGGATAAAAATTCCGTTATCTGATGCATTTTCTTCAGGCTTATTTGCTGTGTTCCACTAGCACATTTGTTGAACTTCCTGCCACCAGTACAAACACCTTTCAGAGCAAGAGGAGCTGGCAGAGCCCTGGCAGTATCTGCTGGCTGCAGGAGCAGTACCAGCTTCAGAGACCTGATGGCCCCAGAGCAGGCAGCCGCTGTCAGGAGGCAGGATACCATGAACCTGGAGAAAGCTTTGTCTCAGCTCTTTCCCTTGAACTTTGTTGAAACCTAAAACCATGAAGCATTTATTCCTTTGCAGGTTTTAGGAGGTTTAATTTTTACTGTTTGCTGCTGCAAATATCTGACCATGCCTTTTAGCCATATATTCTTTTTTTTTTTTTTTTTTTTTTCCTTTCCCAGTGCTGTGAGCAACATCCAAAAATCTTCCTGTGGCTGAAAACCACACGATAAAAGCTTGGAAAGCAGAGCGGGAAGGAAGTTTTGGTGGTTCGCAGGCAGGAATGGAGAGCAGGTTTCTGGGGGACTCATTGCTGGCTATGAGACACAGCCGGGCTGCAGCACCCCTTCTCTCCTGCTTCCTACAGCCGCCAGAAATTTACCTTGTCCTGCGAGGTCTTTGCCAACCTGCCCTTGCAGGTCACCAGCACAGCAGCTGCACTTAGGTTATTTGCCAGTTACACGTAGGCACCCCGACTTTGCCAGTTTCCAAAATCTGTACGCTCAATAGAGCGTTATGGTACAGAGTGCCCCTGGTTAATTTTGCAGTGAGTGAACAAGTATTTCCTCAACCGGTTTTGACATTTGTTAAACGTACTTGTTTGCTTTGTGGATTTCTGGTACACAGCAACAGGAATCAGATATCTGATCCCTTTCCTGAGCTACTGCAATTGTTCACAGTCAAGTGACCTGAGCAGCCCCAGTTGTTGCCTTCGGTGCAAGTCTTCTGGTTTTATTGATGGCACATTTTATCTGTCATCAGGCTGCACACTCATCTGGCTTGGCTAAATCTTTCGGAAGTCCCTGACAGTTCGTTATGGTATTAGCTAATCTAAGTTATGTCTTATGCCACCTGAAAAATTTGACAGATTGTTGATAAACGCATAGCTATTATAACGTCACTAATTACTAGCAGGTTTATTGCCTTTATCACAGCTCCCCAGTAGACAATTAGAGCACTTCTTCCCCAGCGATGCTAGCAACGCCCTCTCTGAAACTGCATGTGCAGCAGAAGAGAGACACACGGTGGGAGACCCTACGAGGGCGCAGCCTGTGTCATCACCACACACACAGGTGCGTCCTTAGGGCCAGACAGTTACTAGGAAATCTCCCTTAACTCAAGCCAAGCTGCAGCAGAACAAACAGAAGTATTTCTTTACAAAATCCAGACTAGACAATGTCATTTCCAGGTTTCTAAAAGCATCATACAAACCTTCTAGTATCCTGATGTACCAGACAGGAATATTGCACCAAGACAAACAAAGCAACTTCCGAAGAGCGATACAGCAGGACCGCGAGCGAGCCGGGCATGGATGTGGGAGGCCCTGGCACAGAAATCCCTCTTCCCTGTCTGAAGCAACGGAGCTTTGGCAAGCTGCACGTCCCAGTCCCCAGCGAACCCGATGAAGACAAGTCAGAGCTGAATGAGACCCCAGCAGCCAGACTTGCACAGAAAGCCTGGCATGAAGGTGTAACTGCAAAGATCATCCTGCTCTTGAATCAGGTATCAGCAGCTCAGACAAGGTCCAACACCAGAAGAGTTACACTAAGTTACACTACCCAAGGTGAGCACCTCGCAGGCAGCAAACCTTCAGGGCCCCTTCTGCTCCGTGAAACCCAGGGACAGGGACCATCTCTTTTCACATATACATCACAGTGCCTGAAGCAATGTGATGCTCATTTCGAGTGGAATCTAATTCAAATAACAAATCAGCAGCAATCCAAAGACAAATAGCTGGCTTGGACCCATGGGAATCCCACGGGGGCTTAAGGGTATTAAATCTTCCCTTAATCTGCATCATTCACTCTGATGGAGCTTTGGAGATAGCAGAGCTGGCCCATGCCCACAGCGCCGCGTGCTGCTGGCATGGGAAAGGTGGCTGGGACACCAGCATTGACTAATCTTGCTTAGATAACTGATCAGGTGTAGTTATATGACCACCAGATACTGTTATTTGGATATCAAGTCACATCCAAAGAAGGCCACACTTTTTCAGAGCAGCCCTTTGAAGTATTTTGCACTCAGCATCTTTAGTCCCAGCAAAGCGCGGTGCCTCCAGAGGGGAAGGTGTTGCTTATGGTCATCTAACCTGCTTAGGAAAAAAGAGGTGACCATCAGGTTTCTGGCATGTAAACCCCCTGTGTTTTGTGCCACGAGGCCAGCCGCTGACCGCAGGACTGGGACACAATTCACATGGTTGTGGCACACGTGAAGCACAGGACAGAGGCTCTGCTCACATGGAAACCAGCGCTCTTTGGCAGTGCTGGTGTCCCCCCGGAGCAAAACGCCCATTTAGCTTCCTAGCAATGCTGATCACCATGACTGCAAAGTACACAATAATTCAACAAGAAACTCTAAAGACAACTTCTGAAATAAATGTACGCCATTCACTTCCTCTCTGCAGGAATTTGAGCATAGATAGGATGAGTAGGAATTCTATGGCACTGCAAATAATAATAACAAAATAATCACACGGGACAGCTCAAGCTGAAGTTTCCCTGTCTGTTTTTTTGTAACATCCCTGGTGGGTCCTCACAGCTCAGATTTTACCTAAGGCAATTTTCCACATTTATTTTCTTTGAATGGGAAACAATGAAGTGGGTGTAGCCCCACACTGTACTTGTGATCACAGCTCTGTCAGCACGACCTCGGTGGCACTGGGGCTGCGTGGGACATGTCAGCTGCTTCAGAAGTGATGCTAGCACCATGGGTGGTCGAGGCACTGTCCGAAAGCAGACCAATGATTCTCCAGCTTGCCTACAGAAATTAACACTGGCAGAGAACATATATCATGGAAAAAAGCCACAGGAGTTGCTTCCTATAGGGCTGCACTGCGACGAGGCAGCCAGACCACCAGGATGTGGGGAGGGCAGCGTAGAAACACCGAGTCAAAGGAAATCTCTCTTTATCTGACCACATCTGGAACACTGTGTCCAGGTTGTTGTGTTTCAGAATTTGAGTGACACCAGAAAGCTGGAAAAAAAAAAAAATGTAAAGAAGCAATTTCTCTGCTGAAGGGGATGGATGCAAGGATGAACTGGGAGAAAGCCATACAAAAACTGAATGGTTCAAACATCATACTGAAACAGAGACAATTAAAGGTCTAGGGACAGGCTAATCACCTGGGAAGATGTGCAGAATGGGCAGGATGGGGAGACATTTCTTTAGTATTGACGTTATCCTAAGAACTACAGAGTAAAAGTAAGAAATAGAAAGTTTAGGCTAAACATTAAAAAGTATGGGCAGTGTCCTCAAGTAGGTTTACCCTGCACAAAAGGGTGGCATAGTTTTAAGCTGTATAACACCTCCTGCGTATTCACTTCTCTCTGTAAATTCACTGGAAGAGCTGACACAAATTTTGACACCTCTGTAACACACACAGCAGTCTCCAAGAGTAGACAAACAGCCAGAGTGAAAGCAATACAGAAACTATGCATAAACAACCCAAATCCACAAAAGAAGCTTTTACGAGCATAAAAACACCGGGCAGAGAACGACTTTTAAATGCATTTTTCCATCAGTGAAAGCAATTCCTGTTGCCAGTAAAGCCAATTTTGATGGAAGAAGGGACAAGAGGATTCGTGATGGTGTCAGCTGGTCGGCACCAGGGGAAAGCTCCACCATCAGCCGTATCATCTGACCTTCCCTAACCTGGAGCAGGCGCTCAAGCGGCGTGGTATGTCCAGCACAAACCACAGGATCTCCTTCAATTAAATTAATCCAAAGAAAGCACACCACCAGCAAACATTGTATATGGATGTAAACTGCAAAAACAGTGTAGATTGTTATTACTCCTCTGAATGTTATGCTTGAGTGAAAGCTTGATTTAATTTTGGGTTGTGGCATCCGACCTTTTCTAGTCTATTAGAAGTAAAATTACAGTTTTACTCATTATGGCTCTCTCTGCTGTTATACAACTTCACCCTCTCTACGCTCTAATCACTTAATTGTCATTCTAAGCTGCTCTAAAAACACATCTATTTCAGAAAAAAAAATCCATGTAAATAATACTACACTGTTTTATACAAGGTGACAACCCAGCCTTTGATTACTAAAATACATTTCGAGATGAAAGCAGACCAAAAAAATGAAAGTACATTTACTGCAAGGTGAAAACGTTTCACTGCACAGTGTGTGCATCATCCCTGCGAAGGTGGTCAGCTTTAGCCACCTAAGCATGAAGAAATGTGGAACTGCAATGATTGTGTGCACAGGCTAATCAATTCCTTCTGGGCTTCCTTTCCATTAAGCCCAATTGCAAGAGCAGAGAGGTAGTGCAAAAACTTCCATAGGCTCTCACATTTCGTGTAATGACTGGGCCACGTGTCCCTATCCTCAGAAGATGCCACACAAAAGTCAGACAGCTACTGCAGAGTGCATGGTATCTAAACACCTCATCCCACCACCACCGTGACACAAACATGAAAGAAAGAGAGAAAAAATAATAATTAGCTGCTGCGGTGCTGTGTAATGACAAGGACATCAGGCAGCATCAAAAAACACATCTGCCTTCCTCCTCTACATGCCCATTCTGGAAGATTTCCTTAAAGAAATCTTGTTTCTTCATTAAGAAATTCTTTTCAATTTGTTGTTAGAACAAATTAATGCTGCGCGATAGCAAGACTGGACTTTTTTCCCCGGCCCCAGTAAGACAGGGGGGGTTCACAGTGCGAGAGCCCACAGGGTGAGCACACACACTGTTCCCGGGGCACTCCTCCAACACCATCTTTCCCTTTTGAAAATCAAATACAAATAGAATAAAATAAGAGATAAAAAAAAAAGAGAAAGAAAAAGAAAGAAAGAAAGAAAGAAAGAAAGAAAGAAAGAAAGAAAGAAAGAAAGAAAGAAAGAAAGAAAGAAAGAAAGAAAGAAAGAAAGAAAAAATACTGCCACAGACTCATTCATAAAATATTCATAGAGAACGTCTAGCATGGAAATCCCCGTAGATGACCTCTCAATCTCATTTCTGCCTCCTCTGTCCCCATCAGAATTGATTAAACAATTTCCAGAGAATCTGACGTTAACCAATCTTACTCTAAGCGACACTCGACTGACACAGATACTCATTGTTCCCAAAACAGTTCTTTATGCGACTATTTTCTTAAGTGCTATGAGTGATTCTGGATGCCATCGCTGTTTTAATTATAGGCTGCCTTCTTGTCCTTCTGTCTCTTTTCATGTCAAGGAGGATGGAGTGTTTGTTTAATGGCCTTACTCCGTATTTCCTTTCTCAGAACTCCACTCATGGCAGTGTCTGTATTTTCGGAAGTACGTGAGGCTCTCTAACACTTGTTAGTCCTAAACAGATCAGTAAATTCTTGTAGAAATTGTTTTAGATTAAGGCCAATTCAAAACTTATTATTTAAAACTGCACAGAGTATGTGGAACTGACACATAAGCAAGAGCCTATATTAACGCATTCTACCCGCTACTCTTGAATCATCACTAGCTTCAGGACCTATCCTGAGAGAAGGTCTCTATTTCGAAGCTGCTATCACACCCTGGAGCTTATCTTAACACAGTTACCAGCATTCAAAGAAATACAATTCTGTGAGAGTTTGGCTTCTGAGATGTATAAACACGGAAGCATTTGGATGGTGCATTTCCGTGCGCTTGCGCAAAGAACCACCCACTTCTGGCTAACACATGCTCTTAGGGCACACAACACCTCGCTGTTCACTGGATACCATCATGTTGCAGCTACCTCCACATTTATTTCAAGCAGACTTTTTCTGCACCATTTACTGAAAGTTTGATGCCATTAATTAGCCTTTTTTTTTTTCTTTAAACTGACTTTTTCACTTAAGAAGCAGAATTTTTGGTAGCCCAGCAGAAATTCTGTCCTTTTCAAAGCCAAGTCCATTCCTGATGGTAATCTTGTTTTCAGAAGGTTATTTCCTTGTATTTTGTTCAAGATTGTAGTTATATTTTCTCATATTAGTTTCTTCTAACCATTGCTTAAACTTCTGCAATTCCTCTGCTTTTTGACATCGTTGTCACTCAGCTGAAGCTGTCCCACCTACGGTCACCAGAAGTACAGGTAGGCAGGCAGGAAAAGAAAATGCCATCTACTCGCTCTTACAATAAAGCTATAATGTAGGAGCCAACTCCACAAGATCTTCAACACATAAAACATATTTTATCCTTAGCCTGAATACTAATTGCTTTTGTGTTAAGACTTATAAAGATGATACTTAATGAGGTTGGTTGCTTCTTCTTAAAAAAAAAAAAATAAGGGAAAAAAGTCACACTGCACATTTTTAGACTAAAACACTGTTTAAAAAAGCCAAATTTCTGCACATAACAAAAAACAGTAATTAAGACAAACACCACACAAGGGAAATTTAGCTGCATTGTTCTGCTACTGCTATGGAGCGAGGCACTTGGATCCCAGGTCCCCTGTGCCCCATTCCTCGGGTGATTATTTACGCCTCCGCAGTGGGAGCACGAAGGGGCGGACAGCACTGCAGATCTGAATGGGGCGTTTGAAAACCACTTTATGCTTCACTAAATGGGACAAGAAACAGCAAGAAAACGGAGACCAAGATCAACACTGACTGATAATTCATGGTTCCTCAGCTTATTTCATGTACTAGAAATAACCTGCTTGCCAACATTACTGGAGAGCTGCAAGCTGCAGCTTGAACAGACAAAAGAAATGGCACAGAAGATCTCAGTAACAACAAGAAACACTCACTTAGAAGTTCAAAGAATTGAACAGACCAAACTCACGCATCAGTAGCTTTTCAGCCCCGCGTTCAAACCTTTCACCCAAACTATGCAAGCGATCCTTTCATCCCGACCTGCGAGGTGAACGCCGCCTGACGCTGAGCATTCCCACACCACTGTGAGGGACTGGCCAGGGCTGTTCGACCACGCTACCGGTGCCGTGCACAAGTCATCCCCCAGCCCTGTCCTGCCCTGAATGAATTCCATCACTCAGGACTTCAGGTATCTCTGTGCTGGGCCTCACTTCATGGCTTAGACCTATCTTAGAGATAACTGCACTTATCAAGCCCACACACCAATCTGGCATGAGGACTGAAGCATCTTGAATCCACCTTGAAAGCAGCTCGAATTTCAAATGGAAAATATCTTGCAGCAAAAATTGTAAGTCACAAATTCAAATAATCTGAAAATAGGAAACAACACATACGTTTGCCCACTTAAACAGTCTTTGCCCACTTAAAAAGTCTTACGCATCTGAGTACAGCTTAGGTGATGATTTGATTTTTTAAGTCTTGTTCTTAATGTGGACAAGCTTTGGAAGAGATGTGTTATTATATTTCAAAATCTTTATTATTATTATTTAACAGTAATAACTGCACTTTATTATGAACTTTTCCAATCACTTGAATGAACAATAAAGAGCCTTTTGGCACGTATTAGGGTGGATGAGAAATGAACTGCAGTCAGAGCTACAGAACCTGGTATTTTAATAGTATTAGCAACTTGAAGACACTTTCACTGGCCAAGAACCCCTGTTCATTCCTAATGTCCTTGGTGCTGATGGCAATGGATGTCCTGTCCTACAGGACCCTCGTGTTTACTTATTGCTTGGCCAGGCCACCTACCAAAATCCCCTGAGTACTCCAAGTGAGAGAAAGGAAATTTTCAGCCATTCTTACTCCAGTAAAATTTGTCAGGTATTTCATGAGACAAAGAAAAGGTATAGTGTGATGCAACTGATTCATTCAGGCAAATTTCAAGAGCACCCTGCAAGCAGCAGGGTTACCCCTTTCTCTCAGGAAGGTTGCAATGTAATAGAGGAATCACTGCTTATTTCCAGCTTCCTTTTAGTATCAGCCACTTCTGGAAATGCTGATCATGTTATAATTAAGATATGCATAGACGAAAGCAAGGATCAACTTCTCCATACAAATGAGCAAGAAAAATGGCTCAGAATAAACCCATTCATTGATGGATGTCTGCTCTGTCACATCTGTTTTCCTCTTCTTGTCTCATGGGACTTCAGTCCATCTTCCTTGCATGTAAGCTTATTTTCTGAAAGATTTTTGAAGCAAGGATACCATCAGAGTGACTTCCTACATCTTCATTCCCACCGCTCAGTCAGTGACAGACTTTGGGAGCATCACAGGAGGAGTCTATAAAAACAACAGGAACAGTAAAAGAAAATAAAACTTCCTCTCCGGTTCCTCCGCCTCCACCCTGTGATCATTTCACACTGGATAAATTCTCCCTGGGGATCTCAGTCTCCCTCTCCAGTTTGTATAATGTGGTTACGGAGCTCAGCTCTCCATGTAGGTGTATGGAGCCTTGGGGGGAGGATGCTGCTCAGGAGCTGTTTTGATCCTTGTCCTTTTGTTACTTAGCAATAGAAACCCAAACACTGCTCCTCCAAGTGTAGAAGGCTTCCAGCAGCTCCAGCAAGGGCCCTGCAGAGAGTATTGAGTTTCATTCACTTCTTCACCAGTGACATGAATACCCATCCATAAACTGCTGGCACAATAAAAACCAAACGCCTAAGACTGCCTGCCATTAACAATAATGCGAACTCCATCCAAGCAGCGGCCTGGTTATGCTTTGAAATAACAGGAAGTGCCTTGATTTCAAAGAATCTTGGAAGTGAACCTGATACGCCGCACATTATGGAATAACTTCTTCAAGACAAACGCTGGATTTCCAAATGCCTTCACAAGAAAGCCCAGACAACCCCACTGCCAATCCCATGTGAAGCTCTAGCAGAAGCCAGGGAGATGGTTGGAAACATCAGGGTGTTTTTCCAGGATAAATGGTCCCCCTTTGCAGTGTCGAGTCCTTCAGAAAGACACGGGCGAGAAGGAGCCATGGATGGGTCAGGAGTCATCAGCGGAGTCCTTCAAGGTTTCTTACAGGTTGAAGTGGATCGATGCAGCGTGCGTTTCCCCAGGCTAGCGCACTGCTGACCTGGGGATGTCAGAACACCTCTCCTCGCTAGCAGGATCCTGGGGGCTTCCTGCCAGCTGACTGCTCTCCACTACGCGCCTTGGCTCCGCCGACCACCGGCTGCTGGAAGGGGGAGTGGAATATAGCGGTTCCACCAAGTCTGACATTTCCCTCAGTGAGGTCCAGCTCCCCAGTGAAAGCCCTTAATAAGTAATAACAATAAATAATAATAATAGACTACATTTATTTCTACAGCATAGAAGCCAAAAAGCCTCTGGCTACACTGGAGCATAGTAAATAAAAGCAGGTCCAGCTGCCTGGTCCCTTCTTTCCCAAAGGCAACAAAACAGTACAAAAAGCCTTAGTGAAGACAATCTGAGAACCACAATAACCCTGCAACAAAAGTACTCAATAAGTTTCATTTTCCAGTCTGTTCTTGCCCTTATCACCACTGAGTATTGATGGCTGATGAATTTCCGCTCTCCTCCAGATATAAATGTGACTGACAAAATACCCAAAGCCACTTAGGTTATTATGACATCTCAACATCCCGGAGGATCTAATGGATTGGTCTTAGATTATCACCTACAAGTAGATCATCATGTCAGCCTTCATTCCGCTCTATAAGACCTAGGGGTCGTAATTATTAATGAAATTCTGTACAGTGTTCCAGGAGATAGAGAAATGCTTCAAGGAAACATGAGCCTCAAACTTGTCCCAAGCCTTTACCCATCCTTCAAGCTGGATCCAAGACAAACCAATTTCTTAAAAATGATTTAATTATTTCTCATTTCCTGTGCTTCCTGTCTTCTGTCAAGGCCAAGCAAGGAAATGAGGACTAATCCCAGGGAGGCTTGAGATACCATCAGTCCAACTGGACAGCAGGAGCAGCAGGAACTGCAAAAGAAAGTTTTGTCCTTCAGCATTTCAGAGCATTTCTAGAGCTGTAAAAGATTCCAGGTGAGCTCAAGTGAAGCAGCTCGGCTCTTGGACACCCATCTGGATTTGCAGGATCAGCAGATTTTCAGCCTCCTCGTCTCTAATAATGACAAGGAATCGCTGCCCACGGTGAGGATCTCCGTTGTGAAACACTGGCTAGAGGCAGCAAGGCATTGGTCCTGCTGAATCTATGAACACCAGGATGCTCCCTGTCGGAAAGATGTTCTCGTGGTGTTTTTACACCAAAAATATGGGCACCAACCCAAGCTGCCAGTGCAAGGGCCTGGGTGTGTGCTGACAGCAAGGTCAAGGGGAGGCTTCCTTCAGAGGGAGTAAAGTGGGTCCAGTAACCTGTAAACTGCTGACCGAGGAATTGAATTCCTGCTAGCTTGGTGGCTCGCTTCTCCAGTGATTACTATTCCCACATCTGTACAAAATCCAGCATCCCTGAGGGCCACCCTCCATCAGCCATGAGGTCTTCTGCAATGGCCCACAACTTTCCAGGACCTCTCACTGCAAAGGATTCTGAAAATGCCCCTTCCCACCTCACTTCCCCTCCCCAGGGCATGATCTGAGTCACAATTTCTGACTTCAGCAACTTTAAAAGGTTGAGATTTCCTTCTTCTCCTGCTACCCCTGCAAAAACCAAGAAAGCCCAGAGAGAGGGAGCTGGATCCTGTTCTCTCTTGCACATAATCAACGCAATGATTTAGGCTGCTCCGATCTCCCTTGCAAAGCAATTGAAGAAAACAGGGCAGTGCAAGGGTAACCAGGGGTAGAGCCTTCATTACCCATGATGATGTGTGAGGAGGTGAGCAGAGCCAAAGCTGTGCTTGCAGGACCTACAGTTCAAAATCCTCAGCTCTTAACTTGGAACCAAAACACATCAGTTACCACAATTATTGAGGAAAAAATCTGGAAAACCCATAATGCTATTTTCCTAGTCATTTTTCAGCAACTGAACTTTTTTTTTTTTTTTAAGAAAAAAAAAAAAAAGAAAGAAAAAAACACAAAACTTTTCTCTAAGGCATTTGCTTTTAGCTGGTGCATTATATGACTGCTGTACAGAAAGTTTCAGTGTATAATGATTATAATAATAATAAAAACTACAATTACGCAGAGAGCACACTCATCTGTAGCTTAAGGAGCCCGCGCGCATACCCTAGGTAATTTCTTTCAGAAGTCCCTAAATATTCTTCAGCCACAGCCTCACAAACAACCTGCTAATTTTAGAAGCCGCTCCTACAGATGCAGCGTTTTAACTGCAGATAACGGACCTACAGCACGCAGATGCTTTTTGCAAACCCCAGCGGCGGAGCCGTTCTCACGGGACTGTCACTCTTTGCCAGCGGCCGACGCGGGTCTCGTGGCTCCAGGATGTAACGCGCCCCCCGTGAATTCCTGCAAGGACCGCGGGACCACGCCGGTCCTTCTGTTCCCAGCCGTTTCGCCACGCTCACGGGTGAGATCAGAGACACAAGCAGCAAAGCGGCTGGGAAATGAGTGAGGCAGGGATGAGGTCCCTCTGTCTCCGGCACGGAGACACACCGGCAGCACGGATTTCTCCCCAAGGAATGTGGAGTGGGAGGAAGGAGGAGACCGGTTCCCAGGTCACGGATGGAAAATGCTGCGGGCCCGGCCACCTCCCCTGTGGGTTGGAAGGGACTGTCAAACAGGCCCTCCTTGGAAAGTTTCCCATGGAAGTCTCGCAGAGATAACGTGCCAATGGCTGCGTGTGCAAACAGCACAAGATCATGAGGTTTGGGGGCAGAGGAGAGCGTTTAACAAGGACAAAAAATAAATAAATAAATAGAAAGCCCCCTGAGAGCCCCCGATGGTGACATCAAAGGGCTTCCACTGTGAGATTCCCGTTCAATGTTCGGCCTGAAGCAGGAGCAACTGAGAGCTGTCACCGGTAGCAGACTTCCAGTAGCTCACAAGAGGAAGAAGCCCGTGAGCCCAGCTGAGCTCCTAAGGATCGCGTCCCTGCACTGCAGAGTGGCTGCTCGTTAGCTTCTCTAATGAGCCTTCTTCAGCCCTGCCGTCCCTTCTGCACACAGTGACTTCGCTCCCCAGAGCTGCAGATCCAGTGCCTTGCACACATGGAAAATCCTAACATTTTCTAAGACAGGAACCCTAGAGTTTGTCTTAGCATGGTACCCTAATGAGTTCCTGCCATAGATAAAGGATATATGCAAAGGCAGCAGATGGACAAAAGTAACACGTGGGGAGCAGGGAGGGTTATCACCGTTCAGAGGCAGCAGTGGACATTTCTGTCAACAAAAAAAGACAACAGGCAGAGCAGTGCTGGGCTGCTGAGAGCCTCCCTAGTGACACCAGCTCATGTCTGACATGATAGGCAGCGAGCATGCAGTACAAAAGGATGCAAAGAGGGCTCTATGCAGACAAAGCACAAGGAAATTACTTTTTCTTTCATTTTTTCCAAAAAGGGCAGGGGTAGACGCAGAGCGATACTGCTAGCATGTAGAACAGGACATTGCAGAAGAGTCGCATGGGCATCTGATGAATTTTACTTCTGTATTCAGACGGGAAAGGTTGCACTTCAGAGTCATTGTGCATGAAGAGTTGGTAAAATTCAAACGCAGTCTGAATGCACAAGGAAAAAGCCCTCCCCAGGCAGAGCTCCCCCAAATAACAGCAGGATGGCACTGGTGTTGACTGCAATCATGCAAAGGAGGATGGGGAACTTGCAGCATAGCGTGGGTTTTTTTTCCAGCTTGAACTTGAGCTGATGCTTAGGGCAGGATTCCCTTCATCTCATCCCAGACATCTGCACGCTGCTGAAGTAGTCGTGCAAAGAAAACGCCATAGGCAGGAACACACTGGTGGTGACATCCTATTTATGGCTGCTGATTCTGCAGGTGTTCCTCACAGAATAACAGAAACAGGCGTCACCCCCCGGTGCTGAAGTCCCACAGAGGGATCTGTCACGGGACAGCAAGGGCAGGCAGCTCGCAGCCCTCTCCCACCGCTGGGGAAGCTGTGGCCCAGCAGGCAGAAAGGTCGGGGTGCGAGGAGCCAGGACAGTGCCCAAGGAACAGGCACAGATCTCCACTGGCTCCTTCGGGATGAGTTCCCACCTGGAAGTGGATCGAGATGAGACCAGCAGCGATGGCTCACTGCAGAACAGGGTCCTGCCTACTCAGAAAGGGCTATATCCAAGGGAATAAAGGCCTTTTTTCACATATTTCAGGAAACCCCTTTCTGCACTAACACTTCAGGCTTCTTCCCTTTAAAAATATATTTATATTGAAACGTCACATAAATCCTTGCCTAGAACTCTTTCTCTACATATTTTGCATGTCTGTGAGGGAGTCTGTCAAAAGTGCCAGTGCATCATGCTCAGTGCTGCTGAGACCAAAATACTTTCCCATTTCTCTCCAGAAAGTTACAGAAACAACGGTCCGTGTTGATTCTACGACTGTGGCACTTTTCCCAAGCCAGACAGGCGACACACACAGGCTTCTGGGGGTCTCTCATCCACACGCCTTCGTATGGGACACGTGGGCTTGCTTCCAGCTGAGACTGCTGGAAGACGCGCTGCTGTCTGAGGATGAGGCGACACCAAACCCCACAAGAATCCGAGGCGACTCCTCCTCGAAACCACTCGTCTTCCCCTTTCTGGGATAAACATCGGGCAGCAGGAAGCTGCCAAAAACCACCAGCACCCGTGGGATCGCCATCCAGCTGGGACTTCCCTTGACGGGGCCGTCTGTGGAGGAGCTTGCAGCAATCTGATTCCAGGCACGGTTCACGAACCCGCTGCTCCAGATGTGACCTTGGCTGCTGGAGGTTCTGGTGACACGGCTCACGCTTCTTAAGAGACGGCAGGAAGGCTGCGGAGACCGTGCAAAAATAACCAGCTGCCGTTACTGCTGACACGTCCTCTGCTCTCCAGCCCTTCTGGGCTGTGCAGGCAAGGGAGGACCGTGAAATCCCCTTCCCAAGGAGGGGGGGCAGAGTTAGAAGCTATTTTAAATCACTGCTCCTCAGTGCAAGAAATTAAAACTCCCCACGCTTCAGCAGAGAGACTCGAGAGCACTTTATGCTGAGGTGCCCTGGAGATTTTCAACGCTGCAGAGCAGCGACGCACCAGGGACCGGCGGTGTAGCAGCAGAAATCGCTGTGACTTTCTCTGCTGGAGAAGTCAAGCTGCAAATCGTAAACGTTCACGGGCCCTATGGCTAGAGCACGGGATAGGGCTGGCACCTCCCAGAGCTCTTCCATTTCCACAGGCTGCTGCCGCCTGCACGTTCCCTTTGCAATAAATTAGCCCTTTGTTAATTTACCATCAGCTTCAACAGCGTGCCCATGCAATAGGGCCACAGTTTTCATTCCTGGATGCCGTCAGTGAACTTATTATAGCCTATACGGCTACATAAAGGTCCTACCTGCAAAGGTACAAGTACCGGCAGTTCCTAGTGACCGCAGCGAGCCCTGCACATCACCCAGTGCCTCGGAAGATTAAATCCTTCCCTAAGTGATGAGCTCAGCTTTCAATCCCACAAATTTAACTCTAGATTCAACATGTGAAGAGCTGAATTCATAATAAATTATTGTTAGTAATGATACTTTGCAGTAAAAACAGCACACTTGAGCTCTAATCTCAAGGTCATTGACAGCACAGGTAAATAGACTAATTATCCTTTATTTGTACTGTGATTCTATATTCCGATTTACGCAGGAGAGCTCACTGCAGTTCACGGCATTACAGCCTCTGGGGGCAAAAAAGGGAAAATATCCACAAACTAAGGATATACCGCGGATATAAATTAAATAATAACAATTTTCCCCACTCTACAGCACCTGAGTAAGCCTATGACAAACATCCCTTGTCCTCTTTGAGCTATGAAAAGCTGATCAATTTTTACCCTAAGCTCCCCAAACCTCTCTTTTATGTGCCACACTTTTCTAGCAGCATTACGCCCCATGACAGCTGGCACAGGGACCTCGAGCCATACAGCATCCCTCCCCACTGGCCAGCTCCACACTCCTACAGCCTGGGGGTCTCTGGTCCCACAGCAGCTCTCCTACCAAGCAGAGCGCTGTATTTTTAGTACTAAAGGTCTTTGCTCAGTTCACACTTGGGACAGGTTCTTGTTTTATCAACACCAGCTTGCAGGCACTGGATGCTCTTCTGATCATTGCTTTGCAGACAACCCAATGCTTGGAAGTGCTCTTTGGTCTTGCAAGGGAACTGAAGTACATACAGTTGACTCTCAGAAGAGCAGCACAAGCACTCAGGCTGCCAACCCTGAAAAGCACATAATTCTGCAATTAAATAGTTTGTTTAAATAAGAATGGCAAGATGTTCGCAAACATTGAAAACCACTGGTTTAACTGCTGATCTAAAACATCTGCAAGAAATATTTGCTCTTTGAAAGTGCTGCTACTGTGCTGCTAGCCCAACCAAGAGTTACACAAACCCATTCAGTCATGTCTGGGGTCTACAAGAAGCCAAGGCACCCAATAACCACAAAGGTTTATGAAAACTTGGCTACACACATCTGATTATCCCACCCCGTGTTTGACATACCAAGTCCTGAGTGGAGTTCAGCGACCAGAGGACCCAAGCACTCAGAAACACGTGGACTTGCAGGAAGTCAAACCACCGTGCAAAGATCCCAGGTGAACATCATCAGAAGAATTAGCCAAGACCTTGCTTGTTATGACCCAGTGGAGCAATCCTGCTTCCAATTTATACAAACCTTGCTATCCTTCAGTCTTATCTCTAAAGTAGCACAAGCAGCTAAACAGCAGCGAAGATACTTTATTAGGTCCCGTTGCTTTTCGCCTTAGATTCTATTCACAAAGAAGCATGCAGTTATAGTCACTCCGGATTCGTGTTTCACAATACATATGCTCTCGCATGTTTTAAGGGTGACACCCCATCCTACCCTCCTTTTTTGCTCAATTGATTTTGTGTAAATGCCTGAGCAGCAGCAGGTCCTTCAGGACAGGAAAATGACTTTAAGGACACACAATGAGTAATCACAGCTTTTTCTTACTCCTCCATCCTGAAGAACCTGAGCTAGGCTGACAGCTGCCTCACAGCACTTCATGATCCAGAGATCATTGGACTCAGATGAGCTGCAGCTTTGAGATGCATCTGCCTGCACCACGTCCCCAGTGAGCTTCTCAAAAAAGAGGCTACAACTGAAAAGCAAGTGGAGGCCACTTAATTAATAATAAGGGAACAACAAAAAACATTAACATTTAAATTGAAAAAAAAAGCTTACAAAAATGTAATATTAAAAAAAGAGAGAGAGAGAAGAAGAGGTTTATATGTAGCCCAGCCCACCACATCCTTGCAGCTGGATCCTTGCCTCCAGCAGCTTGCTGGCTCTGCCCATTCCCTCTGGTCTTCTTTCCATCTGCTCCTGCCACATCCCACAGCCTCTCAAACCTCTCCCAGCTCGAGCAAGCCCAGCAGTGTCCCTTGGGGAGGGATGATCTCACCTTCCTTCCAAGGCATCGCACCTCCCTCAGTTGTGCAGATGAACGATGATATTCATAACCATCAAAAATTCAGTTACATCATGGGCTATATCAGGACAAAGCACACAGGCTAAGCTGCTCTCCTTCCAGCACCAGACCAGGAAGAATTGAAAAACATTTCTTAAATGTAGTGTCTGGCTTTCACAACCTCGCTACTTCAGGATGTAGCAGGCTTCACTCAGTTCTTACTACCAGCACAACTGGTGTGCTCACTTCCAAATTAAACAAAAACGTACGACTTTTCCAAAAGCAAAATTTGGAATCTGAATTGGAAGGTGGTGGTCCTTAATCCCCAGCGTGAGGCACGTGGCCCATCTCTCAGTGGAATAACTAGTCAGTGGGTGGATTTCATAGAATTCATGCTCTTGAGTGCATGTCATTTATTTGAAAATACGATTTAGACACACGTTACTCTCAGACCTCTACCATTGCCATCATGCAGAATGTTCCCAAGAATTTCACATCCCATCTGTCATCACCAGGATTCTCTGGTTGTCTTTGATGCTAAAGAGAATTGAAAATCAACTACTACATTGAAAAAAAAACACAACAGGAATCAGATTAAATTCTGCCTTGAGAAGAGATCTGTCTTCTCAAAAGTAATGTTTTCATCCTTAGAAAGGGCCAGAAAAGGAAGTCCCAAAAAGCCAGTTCAGAATTATGTCCTCAGAGTCATCTTCCTGCCATTTACCTTGTGGAATATGGATTGAGTAACAGGCAGTCAGGTCTGCGTCTGTCTATTTGAACATCGGGTTTCTAATTGATTGCACAGCACTTGGAATCTATTAAAGGGCTTCTATAAATTACATTTCTGTATAGGCCAGGCTGCCTGGACGTGCAGATGTTAAGAACTGGCTTATCCTAAGTAAACCTGGTAAAAACGTTTGCCTTCTCAAATTTTCCACCAAATTAATTGTAGCGATTGTGTCACCGAACCAATACAGTGCGAACCCTGTAATGTTGGTGTTCGCCACACACCCGTAAGCAGCCTGCTCACATGGAGACCTCATTATTCCAGACACTTGGCCCTTACCGAACAGCAGCTCGGAATAAGACGTTGTGTCATGTCTCTGAATCCCAGATACAAGACAGCCCAGGTGATCACTTCGGGACTTCACACGGATTTTTTATGCTATCATTTTCAAGACTCCGACTAAGGAAAGCATCCAGTTTCCTTTTATTAAAGTGCCAAAAATGCTTACTCTTACAAGACTGAGAGCGTGTACAACCTTGGAAAAGCACACATGTGAGTAATGTTAACTTGGTACTTGTATGCATCCATTTCTACATAATTTTCCAGATCCTGAGATCATCTCTGACCCTCATCCTTTTTTTTCTCTTCACTTCCTTGCTGGCACCAGCTTGTTCCCTTTTTCCCTTCACCCCACACCCTCCCTCTTTGTTGTGAGTGCTCAGCTCTTCCAGCGCGACCCTCTCCTGCTCAGATAACTGCAATCTTTCCTTTTAACCATTTTCTTCCTTTCTCCACCCCCATTTAGCTGCCAAAATTTACTGATCACCTCACACCCTTCCTTTCCACTGGCTGCCCTTACCTGCCAGCACCCGCTGGCACTTTCTGCCCTGAATTCCTTTTTTCCATTTTTCTTGGTAACTCTGCAATACCAAACGCAGCCAGTGCACACGTTACACGGTGCACAGCCTGCCCTGGGCCGGCTGGATGGATGCTCACAGGGATCTTTACTCAGGAGAGAAACCCCTGCAGAAAGGTGAGCATCCCACACAAGGTCACACAGGCAACTGAAAACAGGATTTTTTAATAATTGGCTGTGGGAAATTAGCAGCAAGCGGTATTGTAAGAGCCTGCCAGAAAGACGTGTCAAGAAAGCGGGCTGGCTGTACAGAAAATAATTTAGGAAAAATAATAAAGAAAACCAGACAACAACCCAGACTGAATCCTTCTGTGTTTGTCTAATTTCCTAGGAAAACAGACATAAGCTGCAGAATGAATCCAATTTGTCAAGTGAAGTGACAAGATACTCAGGGCAGGAAATGGGGTAAAGCATTAACAATTCCTACTGAGGAATATTAAGATATTTTAAAGGCAGAATATAATCAAGCTCAGCTCTAGGTGAGTTTGTGTCCCCACTCACAAACCAGGCAATGGAAGAGCAGAGAAGGGAGCGACTTATCCAAGAGCCCCGGTGAGTCACGAGGACGGGTTTAGAGCCCACCACCCCCAAGCCACACTTATCTGCTCCAAGCACCACATTCGCTGTCTCCAGGAAATGCTCAGGGAACAGCGTGTTCAGGAACTGCTCAGCGCAAACACAGCTGGCATTAGAGGAAAGCCGTCCTCAGTGCTGCGCGCTGTAGGCACTCGGGGACATCCTGCGTTTGGGAGCCAAGGTGGAGGTGGAGCTGGGGCAGCCGGCCAGCATCACACCCCGAGTGTGAGCTGCACGGGGGTCCACGTGCTCACACGGGTGTCTTCATCCAGCTGCGTCAGGGCTAGGAAGGTCTCTGAGAGTGGGGCTGTGTTTAGCTGACCAAAACAGAGAGAGGATTTAATGCTTTTTGCACCCACATCCACAAGGGGAAAGCACGGGAGGTAGTAAAGAACAGACTGAATGTGAATGGTGCTGATCCATGTTGCACAGACCCTCGAGGAGCATTTACTGTGGCTGTCAACTCACAGGGTGCAAACACGGTCATAAAAGCAAGGGAAATAGAAGGTACTTCAAGCTCTGGGCTCTGTCCCAAAAACACATTTGGGACTTTGCATGATGCTTCAGTATTGGTTATACAACCAGAAGCTGCTTCCGACAGAAATTAATAACCTGTTTTCAGGTTAATAACCCGAGGTTGCTTCTGTAATATACAAGGTTACTTATACAAGAGCTCCTGGCACGCAGCTCCATCTGCTGAGTGGCAGGTTCGGGAGCTGGCAATGTTAGAGAGCCGTCCCACACTTTCCCTCCCAAAGGAAATGTGCTCGCGCTCCCAGCCTCACTGCTTCTTATCTAACACATCTAGGCGGCGGCGAGCAGACAGACCGAGGTCTCCAGGGCTGGAGTCCAGCAAGTGACACCTCTGCTTTGCTGCTCCTGCACCGCCTCTAGCTGCTCTCCCAAACTTCCCTCTTCTTCCACGCTCCGTTTCCTGCCGTCTACCTTGCTGCTCCTAATCCAAAAAGGATTTCCTGAACAAACCTCCGAAAACAACCAATTTTTCAGTTTCTTGGCAACAAGCCGAGTTATCAGGCAAAAGCGTTGTTTAAGTAAGCCCAGAGATAAAAAGAAAAAAAATCCAAATTTTCTTGAAGGCTTATTATGGGGTGGGATGGGGAAATCATTTGTTTCAAGTTGAATGGAACCTTTTCTCCATACAGCTTTAAAGATACTTTAAAGTAAAAATGCAACAATTTTCAAAGCAAAAGGTATATATTCATTTCTTTTTGAAAATATTTTTCTCTGGTTGCTATTTTTCTCTGCTGCTATTCCTGAATGTATCTTTCAAGCAGCCTTTCTCACTGCCTGCAAACCTGTCTCTTTAAACAATCTCTCCTTTCATCTTGTCAGCATCAGTAAAATTCACAAACCCGTCCTTCCTTAAATTGCCACCCTGTGTCTTGTCTTCTTCGGATTGTTAGCTTTTTAAGCAGAAAATGTGCTTTGCTTGTGCTATGAAAAAAAAGGAAAAAAAAAAAGAGTGTAAACGTATGGTGCTCAAAAGAGACCTTATGTTCCTCTGTTGGGCATGAGAAAGGAGGCTTGTCCTTCCCCCTCGTGGGGCACGCTGCCAGGCACAGCGCCCAGTACCACGAGGCCAGATCCCGGTGAGCGTGAGCATCCTGACCCTTTAGGCTGTACCCGACCCCAAGGGAAATGGAGGCTCCCTTGGTGAGGATCCCTGGGCAGCTGCCAGCATTTCTCGTGATTTCTTTTATTTTCGTATAAGCAGTTAGCAAAATCAGGGAATGTTCTTCCCTTCCCTTTTCCCGGCATGCCCAACCCAAGCTGGTTAAGTGTTTTCAGATCTGTCTAGGCAATAGGGATGTCCCCAAACCCGGTGGCATGAAAGCTCTCCTCTCCATTAGTTGTAAAATATTATCTGAAAACCAAGTCGCGTATCAGAAACTTGGTTTTTGTAAAGGTCCTTTACAGAAGCAGAACAAACACCTGTGCACAAGCTGATGTTGGAGGCTTTACAATCATACTTCAGAGAGCAGCTTGACACAGATAGGACCATGTTTTCAGGAGGGCTGTGCAGCCTCAGGGCTGCATAAATGGAGCTCGGCAATGCCTGCTCAGCACTTCTGAAGGCAGGGAAAACCCAGCAACCAAACCCCCAAGATGCTCAAATTAACAGTGAGTGGTCAGTCTGGCACCTCTGGCCCTAGTGGAAAAGTTTTAATACCAATTCTTCCCCAGAGTAGTCAGTCTTAGGAAAACCCCTTTCACTTTCTATTTAAAATGAAAATTCCAGAAATTCTTTGCTTCCACCTTAGAACAGAATACAGAGAAAAACATTACCGTTCAATGTAATATTACAGCCATGAGGCACCTCCCTGGGGCACAAGGGGAGGTCACCTCTAAGACGCGAGCAGGCTTGCAGGTGAGTGAAGGAGCACCCAGGCATTGCTCGTACAGGACAGCTGGACGTGCTACGGACAGATTCCTCCTTTGCTGTTAATGTCTGCACTCAAATTAGTGTTTTGGGGATGAACGGCTCTTGCAAAATAAACACAGTGAATTCTTAGAACTCATCTAAGCAGCAAAGGAAATCCCCTGAACGAGCTGGGTTTGGTGCAGGGGTTTGGAGTTACACGCTGAGAAACTTTGCTTGTTTAACAGAGAGGCTTTCTCCGGGGTAATAAAACTCTCGCATTGTTGTGCCAGGGATTTTCCATTAGGTGTGTGTCAGCGGGTGGTGGGAGCTGCAGTTTCTGTGGCCGGTCATAGAAATGGAATGAGATCACCCAGAGAAGCCGGCCACAGATCGCAGTGAGTCCACAGCGGCACGAACCGCGAGGGCAGCTGGGGGAGGGATGTTTGCGTACAGCTGAGGGGTCCCCAAAAGGGATTTTTCTTTTAACTCGTGCATCCACTAGCTAGCAGTCATGTTCACGTCTGATAAAACTGTCCCAAGGTTTCTCTGCTTTCCTTCAGCCCAGGGGAAAGTCTCTCAGCAGACAGGCTAAGTGAGGCTGATATCTTCCTGTCTTCCTCCCACCTTCCTAAAATCCCATAAGCAACCCCACAGCATGGAGACAGAGGACAACAGCCTCTCCCCTTCCAACCCAGGGGCTCTGCAGGGAAGGCAGTGGCCAAACCTCGTGCAATCCCCCAGTTATTGGTACTGCACTGGGCAGAAGGGGCTGAGGGACGGGAATTCACCCGGACTCGGGTGAGCAGTGATCGAAGGTGGGGATTTACCACTCTGGGTCAGAAGATCCCATGGCAGACAAACCTGCAACTCTCTGTTACTTACTGGTGAGGACGAGGAGTGAAGGACACGGCTTCGTGTCTGGGTCAGACAGAACTGATGCCTACAGCAGCCTGGGGCAGGACAGCACTGTGTGCATCTGTCTGTGTTAAAAGACACCCCGTATTACATCGCCACGGGTTCTTCTCACTCGTGTGGATTTGCACACGTGTGACGGGGAGCTGCTTTTTAAGGTGTGAATGAACGGGTACTCAGGTGTGCAACCAGAAGGCTGTAGCCATAACATTTTTGCTAACTGCAGGGGAAAAAAAAAAAAAAAGGAACAGTTTTCCACAGAGAGCATCTCTGCCTTCCCGTTGATGAAGCATTCATTTTACACGTCACTGCTCTGGGGATGCCAGTTAAGGTTAGTTGTTCTTAACCCCCCTGCTTCCTGGCATTGCTTTTCCTACTGGTTGCAACCAGCTAGAGCCGTAAGCCCACCGATGGGCAGCAGAAGAGCACCGACTGTTTGGCTGTGAAACAAGAACACGAATTGACAGTAACTATCCCCACTCCTATCCGATTTCCTCACGGAAACACTAATGCACAGTAAACAGGCAACGCTTCCCTGACAAGACCATGATACCATCACAGGCCTCACTCTCAAATCAGGTCGATACCAATCAAGTTTCATGATGTCAGATTTCAGAATGGGCCCGGTGCCTCCGAAGCTCCAGGGCGGTTTGATGAAGGTGACACGGAGCCACCGAGGAATCACGGCGCTTCCCCTGACGCTGTGCTGGCCAGCCTGACCTTCAAAGATCATTTCCACTGTTCAAAACCACAACAATATCCCTCAGGACAAGGCCGGTGGGTATCTTGGTTTGCTCCTTCAGGAGTATGAACTCTGAGCTGGCTGCCTAATGGCACGATTCTCCCAGACACATCCTAACGAGGCAGGGCAGCATCCAGCCTGCGTGAGGGATGCTCAGTGACCCCCATCTCCTCTGCAGCCAGGTGCAGGGCAGTGCTTGTGCTGTGGTGAGTGCTGCCTGCTGTGGAGGTATGCTCGGTACTACGAAATTTAATGGCTGTAGGCAGAAAGTCACCACTGAAATTACATATGGAATGGTCTTAGGACTTGCTCAAAGAGGAATTTGTTCTTTCAACAGGAGCCCAGATGAAACCCTGCAGATCCCATCTACATCTAATTGTGGGAAAGCCAAGGCAGAACCACACGCGTTCCTCCCGCAGTCCCCAAGAAACCTGACCACGACACAAAGGGCACAGCTCCTAGAGCCTCTGGCAAGATCGTCCTTACAAATGGGCAGTAGCTGTGATGGAAGCATGAAATTTGGCTTTCCTGGTCTTCGCTGAAAGCCAAGGAATACAATTCTAGCCAGCAGGCTGGACAGCAGCAGGGCTGGTCCTGGCAGTGCTATAAGCATTGTTAGCAGTGGGGGAAAGGCAGCAGTAGGACTGGAAGAAGGATGCACAGAGGGAAAATGCAAGTGGTGAAAACAGCATTGAGAAAGGGATGAGCTCTAAAGAAACAAAAGCTGAGAGGAAGAGGGAGCTAAAAGAGCTGCAGCAAGTTCAACTTGTGTAAGAACACTCAAATTTCTTTATAATCTCCCTCCTTGCTTGAGGCAACAGAGCATGGATTGGCTCCAAACGATTTGAAACCAACTACATCGCACTGGAAGGATGGGTCTAGCCTGGAGCAGACCATGTGAAACTGATAAATAGAGGAATGAGACAAAGAGGGAATCTCGGAGGCGTGGGGAGGAAGTAGGTGAAATAACGTCTTGAGAATGGATGTACTTTCTGTAAAACAGAAGAGGTGGCAGGAGATAGGTGTGATCCATTTAGGATTGTGTGCAAAGCCCTAGGCACCACACAGTTTCATCTGCAAGCTTGTTCCTTTACTGTAGTTTACTGTAGGAAACCTTTTGGGACTTAGGCACGAACCACCAGGTCTGTACCAAGCACCCTGGGAGAACATCCTGTCCTTCCTGACCTCTCAGCACTGTGTATGCCATCTAATTTCGATATTAAGTGTATTTCTACGATCTGGTGTGTTCTGCTCATGCCTGTGCTTGGCATTAAACAGCTACTATATTCTATCTCACATCCAGAAGGACGGCTGCCTTAAGCCAATGCTACAGGAACTTTAAAATAAAACATAGCATACGTTCAGGATGACTAATACATTCCCTGGTACTGGCTTATGCAGAACATATTGGAGAAGTTGCTTTATTTTGTGTCTGTCTTGTAGAAAATGTGACTCCCCATCCGTTTTGCTCGGCTGGGGACAGCAGACAGCCTTCCCACGGGAGCACAGGGCTGCGGAGATGTGGCTCTTCGAAAGCACCTCCGCATCTCTCCCCAAAAAACCTCTGAGGAGCAGCTCTGTGAGGAGCAAGGTGATTTTCATTCATGTTAACTCAGCCTTTTTAATCACGTCTAGGAAGGAGTCCAAGAGTCCCTCTGAAACATCCATGAGAACCCAGCCGAGGGAAACGGAGGCTCCTTGTGGGCTTTTAAGTCAATAAAACCCAATGCTCAGTTGGTCCCGGGGGCCCTATCTGCAATGGGAGGGTGATGGCCATGGACTGAGCCCATCATATTTCCCAGTCTATTTCTTCCTTGCCATCCCCCAGCTCCCTCCATGAATCACTTTAGGTGACAACCCGTCCAGGTTGATGTGAATGTGACGGGGAAAGGCTCCTCCTTTCCTCCTTTGGCTCCTTGTGCTCACCACTCACGCCGAGGTATCTAAACCCGAGCTGCAGGCATAGTGCCTGTGTCTGGGTGAGAGGTGAGCTGTCCTGAGCAAACAAGCAGGTTTCCTTTCACAGAGCACTACTTTACTCTCTTGGTTAGCTAGTGTGATCATCTGCTCATGAAACACTTTAAAATAAAAGCAAACTTCAACAGGTAACAGCAGAGAGAAAACCACAACCACTGACTAATTAAAGCCTTTTTCTAATGCACAGAAACCAAGACCACCCAATGGCAAGGGCAGAACTGATGAATCCTGCTACGGATTTCTCAAGTCCTTTTTCGCCCCCTCTGCAGCACACAAGAAGGATGATCTTGAAGAATGAAACATAATTGCATCCCACAGACACGCTACTCATTAACTGATTTTTCATTTTTGAAAAGACAAACAGTAATATTAGACCAGTGCTGAATTACTGAAGAGCACTCTGAATTACCTGGACCTACGAATTAAGATATGCATCAGATTTAGACCTTGCATCCATTCAGGTTTGAGCTGCTTTAGCTGGGTGGGATTAAAATCACATCAATAACAATCCTTTTCTCCCCCACCTAAAACCCAAGCATCAGAAAGGATCCTCCCAGTTTCCCATCATAATGGTAGGAACCATTAAGAACTTCATTTTCAGGGGAAGGCTCTGGAAAGATGTAGAAGATCGGGAGTACACCCCTGGCACATCAGAGACAGCTACAGGATGCATTTGTGTTCTCCAGCTGTCTTCACTCAACCACCTGCTCAGAGAAGAGATCAAGGGGTTTGTAACTTGAAGACAACTCAAAAAAGAATCCGAATGCAGTCCGAAGTACCTCGTAGGAGGGCCAGGTTTCTGAGGTGGCTGCAGAAAGTAACCTGGAATCCAACTACATCTGGCCTTCTGCTCACCTCCACACGGCACCTTCACTGACTTGCCATCATTATCAGTATCAGTAACTCCTATGCACTTGGCTGTGATACGAAAAGAGAAATAAAATGCGACACTTACCCTCCTTCAAAGATCTTGATCCTGACCGGCTCCCCTCTTTTGGTTACAAGAGTCTCTTCTTCTGATTTTCCTCTTTTATCCTCTTCCTTCTCAGCTCTAGTTATATCTTTTCGACCTTCATTAGAAAGGAGCGAAGGCAAATGAACCTATCTCCCCAAAAGAGCAAAACAATCATTGATTACATACAAAATCACTCTACAAGCTCCACAGACCAAACACTGCAGGCTGCCTCAGAAAGAACCAGCAACCTACCACACACGCTGCTCCTGACAGCTAAGTGCAGCAATTAGGAAAACATCTCAAGAAATGGGGCCTCTGCGTCTGGATTTGCAGCTCGGCTGGATGTGTTACATTCACAGTGCCCACTTACAAGCAGGGAGCGTGCTTAAGCCACCCCCTGCAGCACGGTGCCGGCTGGAACACTGAGGTACAGAGAAGTGTGGTGGCCTGGGGTCGCTCTGAGCGTGTGGCAGGGCCCTGGGTCCCTGGTCCCAGTCTGTCCTTGGATAATGCTCTCTAAAATACGCATCCACAAAGCTCTCGAGTGCAGACATCTCCAGAATTTGCACATCTAACCTCAGCCCTCGGATTTCCCCCTGCACACACACACACATTCACACAGCTTTGGACTCCTGCCATCTGAACTTGATATAAATCACGTAACAGCCAAAGCTCTTGGGTGATTTCCTTTCACCAAAACCCTGCTGCCAAGGGTGCAGAATGTAGAAAGCCAAAAAACAATGGGAGAAAATAATCCTCAACCTCCCCACGTGTTCCCAGGGTGATTTTGCTTTTTTCACTGTTAAACCTGCCACCCTTTGTCCAGACCCAGCTTTGGTCATGCACGGACATCTCATCTCACATATTTAATATTATTTGTTAAAGTATACGGGGCCTAAATACTACGTCTGCCTCTGTGCCTCCATGCAGTGCAAGGGGAGCTCCCCACCTGGAACGAAACCTTGGGACATTTCCCTGCTAAAACCTAACGTTACCAACAGTGGTTCTCCAAAGCCCTGAAAGAGGGAAGCAGACTGCCTTTTACCCGGGTTACTTTTCACATAAATGCAGTAATACCTTTGAACTATAACTGAATCGCCCACATCCTCACTTCATATATTATTTCTGGAAAAAGGCTGAAGGTGTTTGAGAGACCCGGGGTTGGTGGTGAGAGGGATTTTGGCCTGAAAGTAGCAAATGAACTGGTAGAAGTTTAAACCAGAGCTGGTCATCCCTGACTCTTTACGGTCACTGGAAACAGTGGCAGCTCTCAGGAGTGATTCATCTGCCCTGCCTTAGACACACATCTTAGCGGGGGCATGAATCACCCAAGAGGTGCCTCTTTGTCTCCCATGGTTATAGAGGAAGCCAGGAGTGACTAGCTCAAAGGGAGACATGCAAACTTTAGAGGGTTGCAGCCCAGCCTCCCCGGCAGCACACTGCTGAAGCTACCACCAGGTCTGCAGCAGTGAGAGGGACGGATTGACTAAAAAGTAGCTTCACAACACTGAGGTCAAACGTTTCAAATTCGTGCAGTGATTTCTTGAGCTCGGCTCAGAGCATTAAATGCACCTGGGACTACCCCATCCTTGGGATCAGCTCACACAGATGAGACCACATCCGCACCATCTGACCCACGTACCCCTCCAAGATACCTCCTGGGAACAGCCCCCGGCCTGTCCTCCCTAAATGTGCCTGGGAATTGCATGGGAGGGGGCTGCCAGCCCAGGCCAGAACTGTGCCAGGGACCACTACGACAATTTCTCAGCAGAGGTGGGCTCATGAGGGTGTCTTTGGGCAATGAGGGTTCTGTGCTCGGGGGAGAGTGGTGGCAGGAGACACCCAGAGCACCTTGAGCGGTGTGTGACCACCTCCTGATAGCTGTGTGTTCGTAACACTGCTAGTGAATACCTTCCCAGTTCAGTTCCTTATTTACTGAGGAATACAAAACAATTGACTTTCTAGATGCAGAATGAGGTTTATTTATTGCAACTTTTGAAAGCACAAAACATAGACAAATGAAAGGCACCATGGAGAGCCAAAATCATACAGTCACTACTACCTCCTTTTACAATCTTGTTTAATTTACAAACTGTGCAAGCCCAATACAGTGTAATTAACCATCCCTACATGCATGTTGCAGCCTACAGTCACTTCAGAATTGATCTGCTCAGTAAATCCCACTGGTAATTTAGAAATCAAGCCAAGTACGTAGACAGTATACACAGTACAACTGCTTGCTGGTAGCTTGCTGCATGCATAATTGTACAAAATATAAGAGCCATTTTACATTTTCTGTTGTGTTGACTGACAGCTTATAGTTACATAAAGAAGAAAATATTTAAGGAAAAGAGCGAGGGCAGAGTTAACTGAAGGTTGAACTTTCAACCTTTGATTGATGCTACTGCTACGCAGCTCGTGGTAATCGCATCTTCCTGAGTAACCAGCAATGCTACTTCCTAATCTGTGCCAGTCATACGTATTTTAGTGACTAAACTGAGGATTTCACTCCCACTGATCATCTAATTAAAATATTTCTCTACTTGGCATGAGGTCAATTTGTCTCCATTGAAATTAACATGATTTCTGCAAAACCCACTCCTTTCAGCAGCAGGTAGTAATATTAAAATTTGGCTACACCATTTTCTTGGTGAATTTTGCAGGACAAGCTCTAACTCTTGCAAACTATCATGAAAATTGTAACTTTTACCACCGGTCAGTTCATAGGGTTTTGTGTAAAAGGCTTTTAAGTCTTCCGAGTAAATGTATGCAGTTAAAGAAGTATTTTGATGGCTAAGGGCTGAACCACTCCTGTCTAGATCTGAACCTTTAACTTCATGGTATGAGGGTCTCTTGTATTTCTGAAACACACACTGTGTGTGCATTTTAGCACCATGTCAAAGAGCAAAGTTCAGAGGAGCACAGGCACTTCTATTAGAGAATGAAATCAAGGATGGTACGACACCCTTCAGATAAAATCCCTTGAAAAAGAGTGCATAAATATCAAGCATCAGTGTGGTTATTGCACTGCACAGGTAATTATCTGCCCCTAGGTCCCCAGAAATTCAGCCTTTTGGATTTCTGCAGGAGAATGGTGGAAATGCTGAATAGAAATAAAGATTTATTGAATCATAGTGACTCTACTGTGTATTTTAAGACATATTTATAAGCAGCAGCTGCAGCAGTGATTATAATAAATTTAATATTCAGAGTTCATTTCATGATTCAGAAATAAAATGAATAATCCATCAATATAAATTGACTTGAGATGAATATCAAATTGCAAAATCTTTAGAGCAATTCTGTTTGCTAATCTACATGAACATGACCTGGATTAAAGGGATCTGTATGGTTCAGCATTAACCAAGAGAGAAAAAAAATTGGCCTCAAAGTGAGACACAAAACACTAGGCAGTTACCAGAAGCATCTTAAAGACTTCTGTACCCATGTGGCCAATGACTCCGGTGAGCTCTGCCTGGGCAAAACCGTTTACCTTGCTCCTCTTAATTCTAAAGACTAGGTATAAAATATCCGCAGATATCTAGAAAAGCAGGCAGACAGCTAAGGACATGAACTAAAGGGACTAAACGACATGGCTGTTTTTACAAGACTCCATGTCTAACCTACCGAGGCACTTTTCTAAATGTCACTGCATGCTTATACGCTTCTTTGGGAGACTAAATACACTTGCAAATCTCCCTTTAATATTTTTAAATACTTTTAAGCATGCCTCTCCATGTTCATTAATGTGAGATCAGTAGATGCACAACCAGACAGAATCCCATTTCCCCAAGGTAATCCTTTTCGTTTATAACATGCAAAATGTAGGGAATTATAACAGCATTTATATTAAAAAAAAAAAAAAAAAAAAAAAAAAAAAGGAAAAAGGAAAAAAGGTTGTAAAGCTATTTAAAATATCAAGACACAAAATGCAAATCAAGTCTAATCCTTTGTGCTCGAGCAGTGGCGGTTCATGGTGCGGTGGTGATTCCTACATGCTCTTTTGATTACAAGGCAAGTAGAAACTGGAGAACAGAAATATGGCACATTGCCTTGCAGCAGGCTTGCCTTTTTTTTTTTTTTTTTTGGATTATAGTGGGTTTTAGCTTCTTCACTCTAAAAGTTTCACTGAGAACAAGTGCTTACCAAACTGAGAAAGGGGATGAACAAATTCCTATTAAACTAACCGTAGCAATTCCCCATCCCTCGTCCCCCTCTTCCCATGTATCCAAACAGATGAGGAGAAATATATAGGATTGCATTACCTCTGTCATTTTTGGCTTCCTGGAGCTGGACGGGACAAGCCTGCCTGCCTCTGGACGTGGAGCTGTAGCCATGGTGTAGGTTTCCCTGCTCACCTTCTGCTTGGACCTCAGGAGGGACAGGGCTGCTTTAGTGGATATACCCGGAAGGTTGGGATTATACAGGCTAATACACCAGCTGGCATACACTGAAGACCGTCGATCGACTTGCTGGATGTGATTTGGCTTTATGTAGTTTAAATAGCACCAACTGACATTAGTGGTTGTGTGGAGACTGGGGAACTGAAGTACCTTCTTCATATCTGTACCTTCTCGAGACTTCATTGCACTGTGAGCGACCTCAGATAGAGGTGCAGGGCTTGGAGGGGTTGGTGGAGACTGCTCCACCAGCTCTTTGGAGTCTTCTTTCTTCACGGTTTGTAAAGGTGCCTTGCTGAGGAACTGCTTGCCAGCTGGCTGCTTATACTCTTCCAGTGCCTCAAAACTCGGAGAACCTGAATGGGACACAGCTTGCTGCAAAGTACTTGGGATTTCCTTTGGCTCTGACTGCTCTAAGGACAAACCAGGCGGTGTTTCAACCTCAACCCTGCCTTGACTTTCTGTAAGAAAGTGAGATTTATCCTGCTTTTTCCCTTCCTCCACTGCACTGGGTGGCTTCACCACTTCCAACTTCTCTTCTGCTTCAGACACTTCCTCCTCTTTCACCCTTTTCTGCTGTTGTGTTTCCATCGTCAGCTCCAAACTACCAGCTGGAGAGAGCATTCTTTTGCTTCCACCGACTGTCGACGGGCCCCCTTCTAGCCCGAGGACACTGTCCGACGGGGAGGTGAGGGGCATATAGCCTTTTCGTTCTGGCAGGGGCAAGGGCACTCTCAGATACGGGCTCTGGAAAATGCTTCTTTGATCCTCTGTGATCATCTGTGCCAGGTCGAAACCAAGCCCGTGAACGTCAGCGCTACAGACCAGGGTACCCTTGGGCTGGCGATCATCGAATTTTGGGAGGACGATAGAAGAGGAGCTGCACTGGGACTGAGTGACCAGGATCTGGGACAGCGTTGTGTACATTGCGCTCCCGTAGGACGGCATGTTCGTCTGGATGCGAACGGGGACGACAAGCGACACCATGGGGTCTGAGCGCGCAGGAACAACGAGCTGAGACGTGGATACGGACACCGAAGGGCTTGTGGTGCGGGTCAGAGGATGCAACCTACTGTCAGAGCCGTATTCTGTGCACGGGGAAAGGCTGGAGGTTCCTGCTGCCGGGAACAAGCTGGATTTGATCTGTGGTAAATGTCCACCAGTTTCACCTGGCAACTGGAGAGCAAACTGGGACTGAAGAGGCAGAAAAAAGGCTGAAGGGATCGGTGAGGAGCCAGGGTAATGCACCGGCAGGAACGAAGGATGCTGCCTGAAGGGCACCTCGGCAGGGTGAGACATCAACGGAGGGGCGATGTGAAGCTGGCCTGGGTGGATGAGCGTTTGCTGGAGAGGCAGTGGTGGGGTCTGAAATATGGAAGGAGGAATCTGAGGCATGGAGAACTGAGCAGAGAGAATGTCAGACATGGTGTGTGCGGCGAAGAGCTCTGCAGACTGCGCCGGCTGCGGCAGGAGGTGCTGGTAGGGAAAGATGGACACTTGAGGGGACATGTACTGCTTCTCATGCAGCGTTAGCTGGGGGACGGGATGAAAGACCTGCAGAGCTTCTGTGTACGGCTGGGTATACGCTGGCTGGGGGCTGTCTTTCGGCTGACTCTTATCACTTGGGTAGGTGCTGTGAGAGGGCAAAGGGGATGAAGACACTGGCTGAGGGGGCAGACTTGTCACAGGAGATTTACTTGAGGAAGGAATTGGATCTTCTGTCTCCGGCCGGCCTGCTGGGGCCGAGTCCGGGTCATGCTCCGGGTGTCTAGTGAGGGACGCTTGCCTGACCAGAAAGCATTTCCGTCTCTCCTGTGGAGCCGAGGAGGTCGAGGGGCCGGGGGTGGAGGCAGGGGTGGATGACAAGCTCCCGTAGTCGAATGATTTGCTGCGGGTCTCTGACATCTGGGAGGGATGGGACACGTTCGGTGTCTGCTCAGAGGCAGATCTCCGCATTTCCCTGGAATGGTGATGGTGGCTTGGTACCATCAACATATGCGAGCCAACGCCAGGAGGCTTCGGGTGGGATTCAGGGGGCTGGCTGGTGGACTCCGTCTTGCTGTGATCTTCACGATCAAATGACACGGAGTGGCTGGAGCCGTGGGATATGCTGCTTTCCTGACTTGGACTTCTGGTGAGAGAGACTGATTCAAAACTGGACTCTCCGGAGGACTGAGCCATTTCTGCCAGCCGCAGCCGCTTCTTTTTTGGTGGGAGTTTCTCTGCAGGGAGCTGAGAAAGGGTTTGGCTTCTTTGCGGCCACTGAAACTCCTCTGTTTTTTCTGGCTCTTTCGGAGGAGGCTCTGGCTCTGTTTCTGGTCTGTCAGGCTCTTCCGTGACCAGAATCTCTGGGACCTGGATGTTGGGCTGCCGTACCAGCTTGGGCTGCAGGGAATGGGGCGGTCGGCTGTGCTGCGTGGCTGGCTGAGATGAGTACTGTGACAAGGGCTTGTCTTCCCCCTCCAAGCTGCTCACCTGCTCGATGGAGTCCGACTTCTCGAAGGAGCTCGTGTGCTGGATGACGGAGATCTCCTTTGAGGTCGTTCTTCTCTCTTTGCCCTCCGTACCTGAAGCCGGTTTGGTATTCCTGGAATGGAAGCTGGCACTGACATCAGAAGGTGCGGATTTACCCGGATCTGCTGGTGACTTAATGGATTCACGGGTTAAGTTTAAAGCAGCATCAGAGGATGCTGGGTTTGTAAACTGAGCCCCTGGCCCAGTACTGGAGGAGGGAGTGTCAGACATCTCAAAAGCTGGAGGGTCCTCGTCATCACCCAGACTCTTTTCTTTTCGTCTTTTTCGGAGCGGAGTAAGCTCCAAACTGCTCCCTAGCTTGTAATGCATCATCTGGGGCCACGTGTCAGGATCCACAACACTTTTCTCTGTCTCTGAAGAGGTATGGGAAGTGGAAGAACGAGGCTTTGAGAGCTGCAGTTCTGAACAGTAGTATTTCTTATGGGCTTCATAATTATCCCTTTTCTTATACCGAGCACCACATACGTTACACTCGTACATGAACCCTTTAACTTTCGGTCCCTTCCGTGACTTTTTGGTAAGATCGCTTTCCTTGGTTTCAGGCTCCTCAGGAGGTTTGGAAACAGTCTCTTTGTTTGCAGAGCTAACCTCCTCTGAGACATATTCTACTCCCAAAGGTAGCTCAATAGCTGGTTGTCGTTTTAGCATTCGAGGATGGGAAGAAAATGCTTGGCTGCGACTTAAGACTTCAGGCTCCATGATGTGATCATCAAATGAATAGCTACCTCTAAAGGTATGTGGGGAGCTTATAGTGCATGCAGCAGAAGGCATTGAGTGGCTTCTTAGGAGAGGCACTGTCTCTGTGGCACTGTGGGATTGCTGAAGTGACAACAATGATTGTTCGGGCTTAATTTTTTCACCATGGGATGTCAACACTTTCGATGCATCCAACTGGCTACTGGAACCAGACTTGATATCAAACTGAAACGGTTCTCTATATACACCAGACTTTGGAGATTCGATGCTGCTACGTCTAGATAAAGAGCTTCTTCTAGGCTTAACGCTATCTATTTCACTGGTATCTACAACAGCTTCATTAATTGTAATTAGCTTAGTGATGTGTTCAATAACCTGTGTTCTAGGCACAGATAATGGTACCATACTAGGTTTCTCTTCGGTAGAGAGGTGCGGAAACCCCTGGGTTGTGTTTGTAGATAGCATTGCAGTCCTTTGCCCAATTCTACCACATTTCCCAAAAATAATTTCTGCATAAGATTTTGCATTAGTATTTGGTGGGCTAATCTGCTGCTCTGCACTTTCTGATCTTGAGAAGTAGCCTGACTCGGTACTCCCTTTGCTCCCGGGGCTCAGGAAAGCTTGTTCATCTATGACCTTCTTCCGTTCGCTTAAGCGGAGTGCAAGCTTCTGTTTTATGGTATGGGTATCTTCAGATTTATGGCTCAGAGTGTGGTCTGATGATGGCTCCACAAACTGGCTGCTGTCCTCAAGCGACTGGGACATACTGGAATGAGACAAGGAACACCGGTCGTGGCTGGAGCCTTGGCTCCCCGCGCTCAGCAAACTACTGGACAACAGGGTGTGCTTCTGCCTGGGGGAGAGCTCTGCTGGATGGCCCGACATCGCACCCGTTTCCTCCTCTGAATCTGTGCTTTCTCCTTCTGTGGGCTCCTCAAAGTCCTCCCCGCCGATCCGTTCCATTTCCAAGCTTGACGGATACATCTCCGCTCCGATCCCTGAGGCCAGCCCAGCTTTTATTCGATGAGCATGAGATTTCCTATGTTTATACAAATTGCTCTTAGTCTTAAAAGAAAAGCCACATGGAATGCAAGGGTATGGCCTCTCACCCGTGTGTGACCTGATATGTTTTTGGAGCACACTTGGCTTCGCACAAGGCCTGCTGCAGTACTGGCAAATGTATTTGCCTGGCTTCTGAGGTTTCTTTTCCTTCTTGTGCACTTCCTCAGCTTGCTTCAAGGAAACCTGCGAAGGGCGAGGGATATAGACCTTTTGTACGGACGGCATGTCCTCTCCAGGAATGATCGGTGAGTGGGAAGGTAGGAGCTGGCCGTGATGCGAGTGAAGCCCGGGTGATGAAAAGGAGCCGGAGGGACCTGGTCTTACTGGATCAACTAGCTGCCACGTGGGCCCTTCAAGGACGTGCTCGGGTTTCCCAGGAGACATAAACGCTGGTGACAGTGTGTGTTGCTGAAGCTGCGAGACGTGGGGAGGATGTTCAAAAGAGGAAGGCTTAGGTTGCTTCTGATGTCCAGTCTTCTCCTGAGATTCCTCTCTTGGAATCGGCAAAGAGCCAGAAAAGTGCTGCTGTGGTATGATATCTCGGAGAGGGGTTCCTTGCGAAGGAGCAGAGCTGCCCTGATACGTAGCTGCAGATGAAATACTGGCTTGGAAAGCCTCTCCTTTGGGAAGCCTCTTTCTTGGACTTTCCTCAGCCTTTTTTGTGCTCTTCTGGCTTTGTTCAGGATCCATGACCTTAAAAGGGTCTTTGAATGCTATTTCGGGAAGGTTTTGGCAGGCTTCATTTACGAATAATAAAGGGCTCTTCTGTAGATTCCCTGCTTTGCCTGCATTTGCTACGAAGCTGGAGCCGCCAGGAGATGGTTGTTGATTAAAGATTTTACTAAAGTGTCACTAGTTGCTATTTGATTCAAAAAAAAAATGTTTCAAGGTCAATAAAGTTCACATTGGTAACACATGACAAACTACTTCAAAGAGAGAAAACTTTCCAAAACTTTTAGTCCAAATATTTTCCTTGTGAACTTGGTTAAGGCTTTAAACCTTGCCATTTTATTTCAGTTGACAGTGGCAAGCCTTCAAAGTCAAGATGCAACCCACAATGTGTCTCTTGTTTGTTATGCAAACCTTTGAAAACTTGAGACTTTGCTGCTCATCTCATAATGATCTTTTTTTCCTGTGCAAGGAAAATAACACTGAGCGGTGTATGTCCCCCCGTGTCTTCCTTCTGTTCCACTTTTGAGTTCAAAAGCCTTGGAAAAGTATTTCCCACATTTCTGTAATTACATCCAAGAGAAAACAAACAGAAAAAGATTACTTCAGCATTTGTAAAGTAATTAAACACTGCTACTTTTATAGAGAATAACAGTAAATATTTTGTGAAAAGAAATTCAGAATAACTGACTGAATGTCTACAATTTATGAGACATTGCTTGTAATGGTAATCTAAACATAAATTGTATTAAGTCAAACCTCAGGGACTTATGCTACTAATGCACACATAACCTGGCACTGCAGCAGTAACCAAATACAGTAACTTGAAACACAGTCAGTTCTGAAAAATCTATCTAAATGGTTTCAAACTTGAATTCCTCCTAATCTCCTGCAAACATTTATGGTTTTACAATTTTTGTAATTGTATTTCCCTTCCAAACAGACTACACAGTAAAATTGACTATATACAAAGCACTGCCTAGCGCAGCACATGCATTTGCTGACAAATAAAAAGCAAATCTTTTCTGAATAAAATCTGCTCTTAAGCTTGCAGTAATCTCCTGTGTCATTTACAACAATAGCAGGTGAAGAGAAAGGATACACACTCTTTTACTGAAATTTCGCCTCTTTAATTTCCTGTCTTTTGCTACCAAACAATGATGCGAGTCCAACTTCTATAGCATGGACATATTTCAGAAGGGCAGAATGTTGAAATTGGCTGTCTATAAAGGCAAACCCTTCTTATGATGAATTTCAATGGGAGGCTCTATTAAACCTACCACACTTGTCAGCAAATACAGCTATTAACGAGACACTCGGGGAGGAAATACTCTGATTCCACTGAAATAAGACAGCATCACCAGCAGATAGAACAGAAAATGGGTGGAGTACTGCCAAGGAAATAGGGATGGTGCTTTTAAGTGAAACAAATTGGTACATATAATTTACAATGAGACAGAAAAAAGCATCTTCCTTATGAAACTATTTTCTGCCATAGGGTACAGTGCATTGCAATGACAGAATGGCATTGGTTGAATGGGAACTTGCTCAAAGCCCTGATGTTTTAATCCTGCCCCATGCACCATGGATGGGGCTGAAGTGTAAACCACAGAAAACAGGGAGGCACAGGGCACTTCGCCCCACGTGCCTGAGCCCAGCTTCATCGAGGGGAGCAACAGTGAAGAGCCAGCAGAAGAGGTCAGGTGTGCTCAGTACAAAGTCCTCTGAGGACTACCCACTCTTTATTCGGTCCTACAACCCTTGGGATGCTCCACATTCAGTGAGAATGAAGGGATGTGGAGTGTAAGGTAATTTAATTTAGCAGAGTCTGAAGATATGGTAGCACCGTGCGATACATCATGACCAACTAGACTTTACAGGAGTGGTTAAAAACTGTCGATTCTTTGGACGGGATTGATTTCATCTAACCTTAGATGGCCAGAAGTCAGGGTGCAAGTCGTTGGACTCCTGTACTGTCACTGAGAGGTGCAGGTGCCAATTGGGACCCCATGGGGACAGTGCAACCCACACGAAGGTCTCAGCTCAGTGAGACTGGCTGCCCTGAGGTGGCATCTCTTATTAGTGGCTTACTTGGACTGCTGTACCACCCACATCTTAGGTACATGCATGGAAAAACCAGTCCTCTCTTAATGCATTGCCTTCCTTTTTCTGATCCCCTCCAGCATGAACTTTGCACGTTCCCAGGTCCTGCACTTGCTCCGACTTGCTAAGAAAGGTGTCTCATGTTTATAGGCTCCTTGCTAATTAATTACATTTTAAAACCCCTTTTTGACGAGTGTTGGCTCCTCCATGCTGACCAACACCAAGTGTGGTCTGGGCTAGACTTAGACACTGTATTTACAGCACAGGACTTACTCAAGATCAAAGACAGTTGTGAAGCTGATTTATCACATCGATTTTTGCCCAAGATGCTGTTCTTTGCCCCACTCGTGACGCACAGAGCACATTAGCTTGGTAAAAGAGGATTTAAGATGAGACTTTTTCAGCAAGCGCAAATTGAACACTGCCTCCCACAAGCTCAAACACTCACATTTAAGAACTGCCAACTAAAGAACGCCTGAAAAACATGTTAATACCCTGTTTTCTCCTATAGACTCCATATCCACTCCTAAATGTAAAATAATTGTTTGTGAAGACGCTTTCTGAGATGATTCAATACCATCCCAAATGTTCAGACCATCGTCAGCCTCTTCTGATGAACACATGGGCTGCAGCTGATTTTGTCAGGAACTCTGCACAAAAGTTAACATTTAAACAATTGGTCAACAAACAAGCACACCTGCTGCCTACAGCAGCGAGCACAACCATTCTGGGGCAATCCAGGCTACTTTCTACATATTTTTTCCATTACTGGAAATGGCCTCTTGGAATGACAATGGCAAAAGATGATTCTCCTAGCTGGACACCGTTTCTCCAGACAGATACCTCTCCAAGGAAAACTCAACAGTACAAAGTAAAGCAGCAGAGAAACATGAAGAGCTCCCAGCTGAAAACTGTAGGAGGGTTTCTCCCCAGTAAACCTGGGGGCATGCTGGAGCAAGGGAACGAGAGCTTCCAAAGGGCAGGTTGTAGATGCCTTCCCCTGCTCTGCCATAGCTCAGATACTACCTGGAGAAGCTAAAGAGGATCACTGCATAGACAAGAAAATCTGTTCTTATTTTATTTTTCAGTTTCTTTTCAGTTTCTCTTCTCCTTCTCTCAGTCAAAATCTACCTTCAAACTTCAGCCTCTTTATTTTCATTATACTTTCCTAATTCTCCCATTTTTTTCTCAGAAAAGGCACATCTTTTGCTTTTACTTTCATCTCCGCCTCCTCATGACCTGAGTAGTCTCTTCTCTCTGTCATGTGTTATGCCTCCACTATTTTTGCTTATCGGTGCTGACTTTCATTTAGCTTGTGTTCTGCACTGCCTTCTCTGTAGATCAGCAGCTAACGCGCAGCAAGGCCGTGCATGGCACTGGCACAGCATCAGCAGCAAGTCCTTAAGAAATGAGTCCCGTGGATTTAATGGCACATGGCTTCCAGCTGCTAACATTGCACATCTCTGGCCAAACCCAAAGTACAGGCACTAGAATGGGGGACTCCAGTTATTATTTCATTCAAGCACCATTTCTTAGGGTTTTACTTGAAGTGCAATGGAGCGAACACGAACAGAAATGCCTGTTTTGTTTACAGTTGACAGGAACAAAGACTGGCACCCTGATGAAGGAAATCGGTGACAAAATTCCCTCTGGTCTGAATTGGATCAGAGTTTCACCCTAAAGCTTGAGATAAAATGCTTAGAAATGCTATTTTAGACAGCGTTTGTCCTGGGACTATCACCACACATACACACCAAACAAACTCTCTGCCGATGGATTTGGGGTTGGAACCCCCAGAAGCTGGAAGAGAAATGCTGCAGGCTGCACCTGACACCTGAGCTCCAGGTGGGAACGTCACTGACAAGACATTCGAAGGAATCCTTCATCTATGTTGTGGTTGGCCTCCAGAATTCATTCCTTCCAAATGAGAAGTGGAAAACTGCAGTGCTTGGCTTTACGTTGCTTGCCTCTTGTTTCCAGCACACTGAAACGTTTCATTACAGCGGTTCCTTAAAACCCTTTTGGTGGCAAAACTCTGCTGTTTGCAGTTCTCAAGCAGATGGAAGGATTTTCTCTGTTGTTTGGTCCTGGCTCAGCCAGATTGAGATCCAGTGCACTTAATGGGAAGCTTTTCCAACAGAAACCCTGCCTTTCTGTTACATTCCAACCATAACAGACGTTTTCTTCTATACATTGAATTTTAGCCTGTTTTTGAGGATGCCAGGCTTATGTCAGAATAGCTGCTGTACTACTGGAAAATCCGCCTGGTCATTCTCTCTGTGATAACTTTTAAGTCATTTGGCCCATTTCCAAATTTAAACAACGATTGCCATATCTGACATACGTTCAGGATATTTAAAATGTTACAAGTCTTGTGAAAATGAGTGGACTAGGCAAAATGAATCACCCTGGAGAGACAGAGCTGAGGGAAACCAAATCCCCTTTTTCCAGTAGCTCATGGAGTTCCTCAGTTCTTACAGATCTCTGCAAGGCAATGCCTTATAAAAGCAGATAAGGTTATGGGCAATCAGAGGGCAGGAGGGCGTTCTGCTACCTGGAGATCATGGTCTTCACAGCAACATCTCTCAGCGGCAGCGTTGGATGGTGGGGCAGATGCTACCTTAGATTTTCAGTGATTTACAACAGAGAGAGATTCACAATGCAAACAGTGGGCAGCACTAGCAGATCTCCTGTCATTACTTCTTGTAGCTACTCTCAATACTATAAAATGCTGCTGCAGCATTGGCAGGACTTGCCAGGCAAAAGTTTCTCTTATATACCAAGGAAAGAGCAAAGGAAACCAGCCAAACAGCAAAACAGCTCGTGTCTCCAGGCTGAGTCCACTGCAAAGGGCAGTGCACACCTCCAGGATAATTCACTAGGGAAAAAAAGCAGAGATTACTTACAGTGGACTTGGTAGCCTGTAATTCCGACGATGTCTCTCTCTCGTTTGCCCACGATTTAATTCAGTCTGTAAAAGAAACAGCACACCAGAGTCACCATGCTCGTATATTAAAATGCCATCTCAGCAGTGAGCACACGGGACTTACATCAGGTGCCCTGACGGGGAGGATTGCTTGGTAACCGAAGCAGTACACAGACCCAGCCCCAACAGCTGGAGAAGCCCTCGGTGCCTGCGCTCCCCTTCAGCAAGCTCACCCCAGAGGAGGGTGAGGTGCGGCAGAAAGCACATCGCGGCGGGGTACTGCTCCTGCAGACCACGTGCCCACGGCCTGAGTACAGACCATGCTCTGAGGGTGCTTTACATGCAAGGAAAAGGACTTTTCCTTCACAGACGTGCATTTCAATTCCGTGGAAGAACGTATGGTTCCTCCAAGTCGATGTCTCCACACGCTGGGCTCAGCAGCTCCACACAACCTGCTCTGCAGACAAGGGCTCCGACCTGCCTCCCCGGCGCAGCTCCCACAGTAACAGCGGGGGGACAGACAAAACTAAACCCAACTCTTCCTCGTCTACATGGTCAAAGCAGTTCTGAAACGCTGAAGGAACAACGGGTAGTAACAAGTTTGGGTTACTAAAGCAATTCCAGAACACAACTCTGGTTGCACAGAAGCCCCGGTTAAGATTTCCATAAGCAGTTTAAGATCTCCTAAGCTTAGCCACAAAATTTCTAAAAGCTTCAGGGGGCTTTATGTTCAGAGACAGCATCTCCGTCCACAACGGGCTGCTTCAGCACACCCTTTATGGTTTGTGTTCCCCTAGGCCAAACATTCCCAAAGTTTTAAATGAGCTTCGCTCCTGCCACGTCCTCCAACCTGCCTTCAGCCCCAGCTTGCTGTCGTCTTGCCTTATGGCGCTGTGTCTATCTCTGGATTGTGCCTTCCTTGTACCTCTGCCTTCCTGCTGCCACAGAGCCGACCGTGCTATTCACGTCCCTGTGTGGGGCCGCTATTCACAGTCCCATCCTCGCCCTTGCCCTGAAAATGTGGCGCTGCTGCTGCACTCCTACCCAGGCCCTGCTGCCCCCTCCTCATGCCAGCTCTGTAATGTCGCAGGGGGAAGCCTAAGTTCCCATCCTGGCTGTGACATGCCACCTTGCCAGCCCTCTTCTCCACACTGCAGAACCCCTGGCCAGCAGGAAGCACCCATACGATGCAGGCAGGTGGGGTCATGCAAACATCTAGATGAGAACAAGTTTGGAAACAAAGCCCCAAGGCAAGCTGCCTCCTGTCCCCTGAGGAGCGTGCCCACCCACAACCATGAAAAAATGTCATTTGTTCACCACTCGGTTTTGTGTTCCAGTTTTGCCATCCCGACTCCCAGAAGGTGTATGTTCAGGAAGAGCACAGCAGCGGACGGATGGCACTGCAGTGCCCGAACACATCCCTGTCTCCTCCCAAATCCCAGCTCCAAAGTGGAAACCAGTTTGCTAAACTCCACGTGAACCCTGCAGCCACCACAAACCATAGCGCAATGAGCACTCGCTTGGCTGGGGGAGGGCTGAAATTCCACCTCCCCGGGGCTTTGCATCCTCCAATCCAACCATGTCTCAGACCACAACTCAAACCACTCAAATAGCACTGGTATCTGAGATCAGCTGGTGCTCCCATGCCGCGTTATGGACACAGCATCCACCAGGAGAGGTGCCCCCTGCACCACCACAAAGCACTCAGCCGTACGGTGATAACAAGCACGAGTTGATTCTCTTGCCCCTTAGTCAATTCTGGTGCCCCAGGTTAGCCCCATCACCCACGTGGAGTATTTCTTCTTTAGAGCACGGCGGTCATGAGTCAAAGACAGAGGAGAAACAAATGGGACCTTTACCCTACAGCTCTGTGTGACAGTGCAGAGAAGAACAAGCCCTGGGTCCTGTTCCCCCCTTCAGACAAGTGCTCGGAGATGTGCTTTATGCTTGAAGAGCCACAAGTTGGACGGACTCAGTGCTGAACTCCATGCACCGAGAGAGCAAAGTCACACAGATATGGCTCGCTTATACCCGGGACGGATGAGCTGTTTGCATCCCGCAGTCAGCTACGTCCACAAGCCGCAGTTCATCCAGCTGTGAGTCCCAGTGGGGCACCTGGGGCCACGGATCACAGAAAAGAAATGCTGCCACGAGCAGCTGCCACACTGCAAGAAGAAAGAGGGGACACGCTCGCTCAGAAGCAAGCAAAGGAGGGCAGATGCACATAGGTGCTGCTGCAGAAAGACACGGACAGCAGTTAATGGGTTAACGCTGGTGGGCCCTGCAGAAGCTCCTAACGTCCCCTGCCCATCTCGTGGACCTACAGCTTGTGTATGTCCACGGTGCCCGCTGTGGACAGAGCCCGCAGGACACCCCCTGATGTCTTAACTGGAAAGAAATTCCCCAAACCGCTGCCAGCAATGGCGTCGTGCCAACGATGAGAGCAGTTTCCAGGCTGAAGGGGGTGAGAAGCTCTGGGATCTTTAATCTGCCTCTCCTCTTCCTCACAGGGCTGGGCACACGACACTTCTCTCCCATCCCCAACATCTGCTTTTGCTGCAGAAAGGAGGACGCGGCTCTAGTGCCTGCTGCAGCGAGGAGCTGAGGCTCCCCCGAGCAGGTATGCAGCCCATAGAAATGGTGACAGGAAGAAAAAACACATCCATACATCCTCTGCTGCTCAGAGCAACGCTGACCGCTCCCTTTGTGCTTTGGGGATAAAACGAGGGTGTCCACATGAAGTGGGGACGTTGCTCAGGGTCTCCACCCTCAGCCCCCTCCCCTTTAACCCTGCCGCTGGGTGATTTCTGGCTTTCCCACCCCCCCCTTACCCAGCCTTGCCCCAGCAGCAGCTTTACAACCTCAACCAGCCACCCACAGGATTCTGGTAGAACCGTGTGCCTGGTTTTTAAACTGGTTTTAAACTGGGCTCTGCATCTGCCGAGCTGCTTTGGGCTTGCCAAGGGCAGAAGGCAACCCAGCGCTCAGCTCACGTGATTCGGGTTCGATTCCCACTTCGGTTGCACGTTTCCTGTGTGAAACCAGGCGAGTCATACCATGGGAGGCCTGCATCAGTCCCCACTTCTAAAACGGGGACACTTCCCCATTTCACAGATGTGTTGTGAGTCATCCATTCATGTCCGCGAGGCCCTCGGATACTACGGGAAGGGAGAGACCCACGGAGATAAACTATCCAGATAACTAGAAACAGACGGGAAGACAGCCAGGAGACTTTCTCTGCTCGTTAACAAGTCAAGCATCAAATGCCGTGTTGGTTCACTTTCACTATAATCCACCTGCTTTCAGCCATTCCCCTGCTCACCAAGCCAAGGGCACCGGCACCTGCACCGCAAATTACCGCATTCTGCCAGCAAGGCACGTACAAATGGTTAATTTATTTTCATAACTTAAAACAGCTTTTTTTTTTTTTTTATCCCCAGAAAAACATGTGTAATTATTGCAAAATCTGCATATTTTTAGAGCTAAATGTTCCAAGAAGCAGCACTGAAACTAGAAGAAATAAAAGCAGCAAGCCCCACGCAGCCTGGTGAGAACCACCACCAGAAGATGGCCGTGGAGGGAGGCTTCCTTCCCCACAAACCCAGGTACGGGAAACACCAGCTGAGAGCTCCCTTTCTCCCGGTCACGCTCACAAAATGCACAAGACAAGGCAGGTTTTGCCCTACCTTTAAGGCCAGCACTCAGCTCTGCCCCAGCTTCGGTGCCTTCGGTGCAGTTTTAAGGCAGACCTGGCCCTTGCCCGTGGCCTCGTGTGCTGTCTGGAGCAGCTCAAGGCTGCTCCATTGCACCATAGCCAAACACGCTTGGGAGCAGATTTCAGTAATGTCGGTTCCATCATGAAGAACGACTGGGATCTGAAGTTGGGTTTCTGCAGACAGGAAGGTAATGCCAACACACCACTCATACTCCAGAAGGTTTTTTTGTGTTTGTTTTTTCATTTGTAATGAAACTAATCCTGTTTTCTTGCACACAAAACTCAAGAAAACCCAGTTCTTTTGCAATTTTTAAGATGACCCTCAAGAGCCATTCAACGCTGGTGACTGTGAAGTGGGATTATGTGCATCACCGTCACGTCTCCTCCCGAGGACTGTAAAAATCTCTCCTGCTTTCACTTCTCAGTCATTGGTGCAAAAAAGTCATTAGTGAACTAATATTTTGAAACTACTTCTGTGTAATGATTCTTTCAAAATTCATGTGAACTGAATGCTCCAGACCTGCCAAACCAAGAGTGGGAAGCCAGCTATTGGCAGGATGGGGATTCTTTCCAAGGTAATGTGTCTTGCATACAGCTAAGGCAGTAATTGCCTTTCTCCGATAATACGTTCCCCCTGCTGAGACTTATGGTTAAACTCATGTATTGAGAAACCTTCCAAAACGTTTCTACATAGTTTCAAACCACAGGAGTGGAAAAAAAAGAAAAGGACAACTACAGTTCAGATGGAGTTTACGATTTCTGCTCAATCTCATAATTGCAGGGTGAATCACTGGGGAACAAGGTTTTAGTCAATACCACAGCCCCTGGTCTCCTGGCCAGCAAGCTGTGTGGAGATCAGCTGAAAATGGTTTCCCTTGACCGTCCCCTGACTTATCGATGAACCTCACCTCAGACTGCCTTGCCTTTCTGCCATGGATGCACATGCCCATGTCTGAGGGGTTTCGTTGAGCACAGGAGCTGCTGCACACTGGCTGCTCACTTCTCCATTTGGCCAAAGCCAACTGTCCGGTGGATAACGGAGAGAGAAAGCAAAACCCAGATACGCTGCTTGTCCCAGATTATTTCAGCATGTGGGAAGCAAAATGTAGCTTCAAGATGGAGCTTGCCCTTCTGCAGAGCGTGCACACAAGGCCTGGGCACCCACATGCAGCAAGGTCCTCCCGTGCCGCTGGTCCTTGAGCTCAGAGCATTGACCCCGGCTTTGTCTATTTACTGGTGTAAGCGTAGCCTCTGCTGGTCCAGAGCTGGAGGGTGAGGTTCTGCCGGCTCCCCCTGCCCCGAGGAACTGATTCCTCGCACTGCCAGGTGAGCTCGAGGGATGGGAAGGGGCAGAAGGAAGCGCACTGAACAAAGACAGATGGACACGAGTGGAGGTCAGGCTGCCAAAAGGTTAAGAAACCGAGAACGGGACCAGCCTCCAGCCACTGGACCCAAAGGTGCCCCATAGCGTGGGGCTCCTGCCCGTGAAGACCTGCGAGCAGCCCCCAGAACAGAGGGGCCCAGGACACCCATCGCAGCCGGGTTGGTTTGCAGACCTGCAGCGAGGCAGGTGGAGCCCGTTTACAGCCCAGGTCACCAAGTTGCCGTTTTGCATGCGTAGGAGACTGGGCTCACTGCACACATCTTGTCAAGTCCTATGCAAATGCACGCTGGAGGCAGAGTGCATCGTCTGCATTTGAGAACCAGAATTAAATTTGCAGTAACGTAGCAGTGATTTTAGCAGTCAGTGCAAAAAAAAAAATAAAAAATGGACCCCACAGCAAGTGCTAAAATGGAAACAAGCTCGTCCCAACAGTTTTTATATTTCATTTTACCCTGCAATGATACAAAGGGAGAACCAGGTCCTGGCTCCTGCTCACACATCTGGGCAGTGCAGTGCATAAAGGACTGGAATCAGCACCTCTTTTCTCATTGATTTGGGAGAACAATTAATGAAGTAATGGACTACCCAGCAGGCAGGCCTGCAGCTATGTAAATTAGCTGGTCAGTTCATCACTATGTAAAACAGAGGCTCACAGTACGGAGTGACACAAAAGAGGCAGCAGCAGCAAGGAAGTCATGACTGGGTGTAATAATAAGATTAATTCCCATTCCTTGCAGAATATTCCCCAGGGTTTTAAATGCACAGATTTTTGCCGCCCATGGTTTAGACCATGCCAGACTATGTAACTCATATACAGTTCTGCTTCATAAGGATACAGAGAAAGCTCTGCAGAGAAAGCTCTGCGAAAAGGTTGCAAATGTGCTCTTTTCAGCTTGGAGCCAGTAATAAACTGTTGAGCCTTGCACAGCTCTCCACAGCAGGGGTAACACCAGCCAGAAGCCTGCATGTCCCAGCTTCTTGCATGATGCTCACCAGCTGAATTAATATAACTGATTTCCTTTCCCATTTTGTAGTTCATGGGCTTCCTGAGAGTAGCGTTCCCCTCAGGCTTCATTAAAGAAGAGAGAAAAAAAAAAAAAAAAAAAAAAGAAAAAAAGGAAAAAAAAAGCAACAAGTGTCACAGGCTTGTTAGCTGTATTGTTTAACTCGGCCTTTGGTGTTCTGACAGCTGGTTACTGCAGGAGCTGAAGCCATTCCACAACAGGGAAAACGAGGAATCTTGGCACAACTATGAGAGTGGGCTGCTTGTGGCTGGCTGCAGAAGCAAGCAGAAATGAAGGACTGCAGGGCTGATGGAGCAGCAAGGCACTGCCTTGACCGAGAGGGAGCGGGGCCGCGTGCCATCCTGCAGCCACGGGCCAGAGTTTGCCCTAAGGATGTCCTTGCAGGACACAGATGGGTCAGTGGGGCTACCTCCAGGGCACGGCAGGTTTGTAGGGCCAAACAAAACCAAACAAGGAGTTTGAAGATGATGCAAATAATAAAAAGAAACTTTTAGCATTCAGATTTCATCTCTGCGCCTTGATAATTTTACTCTGCAAGCTATTACACAAACTGTTTTTTTTGTCTCATTAACAATAAAACAGAAGCAATTAAGCAAAATGCAATAAAACTTCAGCAAAATAAAATTAAAACAGCCTTCAAGATTATTGTATAACCTCGCTAAAATGACAAAGTCATCTTTCAAGCTGACATCACAAAATGCTTCCAAGTTTGCTTTGAATACAGAAGCAAGGGAAGGAAATGTTACAGAAAAAAGCCTCTATGCAAATGGCATCTCTCACTGGGAGGGGAGGCTGCTGGTGGCTGTGAGCTGCATTACTGCTTATCCCTGTGCCGAGTTACACTGTGCCAAGCCCACAGTGAGGCTCCCTCTCTTTGCACAGGCATAGCTGACTATGCAAAACGAGCCAGCGAAACATCCGCTCCTGAATGCATTTGCACCTCTGTGTGCGTCCACATACACCTCAAACTAGGCAACAGCGCACAGCTCAAGCAAGTCATTGCTTTAATTGACAAAATCAGCAACAACTGCGGAGGTTTCACTGGTTTTGGTTCACTGTTCTTTCAGTGCCGCCACATACACACACCCAAAGCGATGCCCTTTTTGCTGCTGACCTATTTTGTGTTTTTCCCTAGTAAATTCAGTTGTGCCAGACTACACAGGAGTCTCAATTTATCGCCCCTCAGACACCTGCAAAACGGAGTATTCTCCTTCCAGCTGCATGTTCGTGGAATAGCAAGACGGGGCTGCACAAAGCGCCGTGTAGATGCTCTGTGCCCTGCCTCCCGCCTGCAGGGCGAGCAGCTCGGGGTGGCACGGATAAACCCCGATCTAACACGGGCAGACAACGGGGCGCTGTGCCTGGGGATCCAGCCAGCCACCCATCCTCACTGTGCAGGCACTTCCCGGGCCCCGCGGGCAGATGGACGCGGTTGCATGGGTTGCTGGCAGCATTTGAAGGTGCTCTGACCACTTCTGGCCAAGGCACGGGCAGGGGAGCAGCAAGGACCGAGCTGCAAGCAGGAGCAGCCCCTGCCCGAGCCGAGCTCTGCAGCTGGCAGATGCAGCAGCTCCCGGCCCCTCTGGGTGGCACGGGGGGACCTCTGCTGTAATTCACCCACGGGTGGCAGGTTCCTTTCTGCAATATAATGCTGACAGCCCAGCTGTGATGTTCAGACTTTGTTTTGGCTAGCTCGTATACAATTGCTTGTTTTGTGGAGCATTTTTTTTTTCCTTTTAGTGTTTTCCAGTTTACACATAAAATCATTAAATATCTCTAAGTTTTTGTCATTTCCCTCTCTGAGAAAACAAAGCAAATTTACAGCGTTTTAGCAAACTCTTGGAACACGCAAAAGCATCCTTCCAGAGTTTAAGTGCCAGTCCCTGGTAAAGGTGAGAGGTGTTTGAAAGGCAGCCAGGAAAATCTGGAGCATCACACTCGACATGCACAACGGTGAAATCAGCCAAAAGCATGCAGGCCACAATCTCCAGAGCTCCTCACAGAGACGACCGACTGCTCTGCTCACCACAGCATTCCCCTACAGCTGCAGCAAAACTAACACATGATCAGCAGAAAGTTTCCACCAAAAAAAGGTAAATAAATAAATAAATAAATAAAGAAAGAAAAGCGTTGCACTCTCAGCTTGATTTTTTTTTTTTTTTGGCCCATGCAAAGAAGAGAGGGATCAGGCTGCCCAAGTACCTCTGCCATGAAGCTTGCCATTGCTGTGGCTTTAGGAGCATTGTGCTGACCCAGGACCAGCGCTGAGCAGCTCGTTGCTGGCTCGGTCCCGCAGCCCTCCTGTGCTAAGCCCATGGGAGGGAGGGGACCAGGGCGTGGGTCTGCGGAGTGGAGGGAAAGTCCTGAAAATTTCATCATACACGAGGAGGGTAGGCTGGAGGTGGATGAAATCTTGTGATGGAAATCTAAGGACCGATCATTAAAGATCCCATAAGCCCTTCTGAGCAGCCACAGCCTGCAATCCCCGCAGCCCGCTGGTTTGCCTTTCCTTGCTGCCCTGCAATGCTGTGCCAGGTTGCTGCGTGCCCCGCTGCCTGCTCTCCATCCGCAATATTCCAGCACTGGAAGCGCTGCACAGAGCTCACCAACGGCCTAAGCGGTTTGATATGCAGCAAGGATAGGACAGACTACAGAAATCCAAATGCATTATTAATTCTCTGAGTAAGGATGATGCAAAAGCAGGATGCAGATGGGAGAATTGCTGCCTCTGCACGTAGCCCCTGGGCAAGAAAAATAAAATCAGGAGAGGGCCCTTCCAAAGCAGCGTGTTACTTTCTGCACACAGCATCACTACACAATGCTGTATTATGCCACTCTGTACCTTATTTAACCAAGCACAAAGCAGAGATGCTGAAAGATTTCTGTTTAAGTGGCAGTGGGGAAAAAAAAAAAAAAAAAAAAGAAAGAAAAAGAAAAAGCCTGGAATTTCAGTGGAAATAATTGAACAAGGAAACTTCTCCCACTGATTCAGGACCGAAGACAATGGGGTTCTGGGGTTCTTCCTATCCCCAGTGAAAAGAAGAAAATGGTCCTTTCATTTCCTACAGGCAAAAACAGAGCCTCAGATCCGATCGCCAGGCTGGCAACCTCCTCTTTACTGAGGCAGACTTCACTCTTTAGGACCATACACTGAAATTCATTTATTTTTTTTGCAAAACAGAAATGGTGAAAAAAAAACTAAAAATCCCTGTGACATACCCAGAGCAAGTGCCTGCCTGCCCCTCACGCCACCCTCATCTTGAAAACCTGCCTTGATAAAGACTTCACTGTTTTCGCTAGGTGGCAGGGGAATTGGTGGGAGAGTCAGTTTAATTAATCAGCCTTTTCTCGAGATAAACATTTCCTCAGACAGCGTGGAGCTGCTGAGATGCCCTGGGTTGGCAGCTCGGAAGCTGGGAGCAGATCTCCCCGTGCACGCAGAACAAGCAGCAATAGCTGGAGCTGCTCGTGCAGCTCCTCCCCAGCCCCACGCTCAAACCTCGCTTGGAAATAACAACACGTCGGCTGCAGCTGCCCCGCACACATTTGATGTGTGCTTCAGCCACAACAATCACCGGCCGTGAGCGCCGCTGGAAGACCCCGGTGTTCCTCACTCCAACGGCATGGAGCTTCAGGGGGAAATGCCACGTTCTGGAGCTCTCGCACTGACAGCAAAGGCCAAGCCAAGTCACAAAAAAGCAGAAATGGTTTTGAATCAAGATGCACATTTGCTTAACGGGAAAGAAAGAGAAAACGTGACTGAGTTTGGAGGGAATGCTGTTAGCTTTGTAGGAAGGAAAGAATCAAGTCTGGACAGCGTTGGCTTCCTTGTCATCACAGGCCCCACAAAACTCCCTTGTATGCACATACAGAAATGCGCCTTATACAGGCGAAACGGAGCAGCACTGAACGAGAAGCGGAGCGGGTTTGGGTTAATTTCCAGGTGATTGGCCTCCTGTTAACAGACAGGTCTTGTAGATGGATGCAAATATTTACACAGGGACCCCAGGGGCGCCGTGTCCACCTATCCCTGGTTTTGCCTCGTAAACCTGTTCCTCAGGAGCCTCCAGCACCAGCACTCACTGCGGGAATGAGGAAACACCCAGAGACAGATTCCCCGCATTTCCACCACCCCAGGCAGGATCTCCTCCACCCCACGGTCTCCATTCTTTCAGGTCTTATTAGAATAAAATATCAATCAAAAATTCCCCATCGGCCCCGCAACTCCGAGCCAGGGCTGCAGCTACTCAGTATTCAGGAGAAGAAACTCAATTTTTGTGAATTTTATCAGTATTTAATTGCCCGCTGAAATCTGTCTGATGAAGGCAGCTGCAGGTGGAACCGGTGGGTTGAGAGGTGACGGTGAGAGTCACTGTTTTTGTGGAAAGCAGCTGGAAAGTTTCATAACTTACCCCAAATCAAAGGGAAGGGGATGTTCTGCACCATCTAGCTTTCCAGCACCATTTCTACAGAAACCGTATATCCTGCCATCGTATCACCAGATAAATTACCCTAACGAACCAGAGCCGTAAGCACAATGACATCTTGGTGCAGACCAGGAGGAGACCCCTCCAGTGACACAGAGCGCCGCTTCCTAATCCCGACAGACTTCACGGAATTTGCTTTCGATAGCTAATGAGTGAAGGATCAGCCAATTAGGTGTACATTTCTTACTACGCTTCTAATGAAATAAAGCGTGGCTTCTGTTTAATTAGAAGTGAGCTCACACTGGTGGCCATAGACACCTTTAAAATATCTTTCAGCACTTCTCAGCTGAGCTTATCAGGGCTTGGAGCTGGAATGGCAGTAAGGAAATGAAACAAAGGTCAAATATTACAGCTTTCAAGACAAATAAATATTTTCAAAGCTTGCTCCAACATCCCTAACAAAGAAGGTAGCTACCTCCATGCGCACAGTCATCCAGGAAATCTGAGATTACATTCCTTCTGCTTAGCACAGGGCTCAGCAGGAACTACTTAGGCCTCAAAATGTTTGTTTCGTGATACTTTTAAAGGAATTGAAATTTATTTGGCAAGCAAAAAATGTGCAAGGTATTTTATTAACAATTCCAACCTGTTTTTTGTTTTTTTTTTCTTCCCCAGCCAGTTACCTTTTTATATGAAATTAAGACAAATGATCTTAAACCTGCAGAGATTCTGGATCCAGGAATTAGCAGAGAGCCTCAGCTATTAATCCAAAAAGCCTTCCACAATGTCAAGCTTCAGGAGGAAGAAATCCTCGAAGAAAAAAAACTTACCTAAGATGAAATCTCTTACCAATTAAGCTGCTAAGAGATCACAAAAAGCCCTCATTATTTTAATGTAAGCAAGAAATTCTCGCCATGATCTTTGACCAGAGCTACACAACTTTAGATCAAGTGGCTGCTTAAAGAAAAAAAAAAAAAGGCTTAGAAGCAAAGGCCATGGCTGCTGGAAAAGGGCTCCTCAGGCAGTGTTCCCCTGTCCCCGCTGTGCCACGTCTGCATGAGAAATACCAAGAGGAGCTGGTGCTGGGACTCACAGCCCAGGTGCTGGAATCCTCGCACTGGGCAGCGATGGGCTCTCCTGCTACTGCCAAGAGCAGCAACAGCGTCTTGCAAAATTTCACCTAGGAAGCCCAGCACCAGATCTCTGATCAGCAGCTCGGGGTTTCAAGGGCCCCGGAAAGCCAGCCACAGCCGCCCCCAGCTGTACGGAAAGACAGCTTCGAGTATTCACAGCAAGGTGGTGTTGCTGGGCCCATGGACAGACGATCGCCAATTAAAACTACCCCGTACAGAAGCACCAAGCCTTGTAACGAGGCTCCTGTCTCTGCCTTCCCGCAAAGCACCAAACAACGCAGACCAGGCAAGTCTGAAATTGCCTCCAGCCTCTTTAGGAAAGGTTTGGGTTTTTCTTTTTTTTTTTTTTTCTTTAAAAAAAAAAAAAAGAAAGAAAAGAAAACACAACACTATTAAGAGGCCAGCATTCCTGCTTTATGCCTGAGCATTAGCAGGCAGCAAAGAAGAGCTACAGGCCTTGACAGGAACGAAGCACAGCTTGGGTTGCTGGTGCAGGTCTGCTTCACGGCTGCCGTCTCTGCAGACGCTGCAACTGGCTTTAGGCAGCAGATAGCAGAGGCTGGCTTTTGTCTGCTCGGCAGCTGAACAGGACAGTTATGTCAGTACAAGTATAAAACAGTGGGGGACAGGTTCAAAAGGAGGTGTTGGATGAGGTTTCCGCTTGCCCCTGCACAGACGGCTGCAGTCACATCTCATTAAGGAGATCTCCTGTGCACGTAACGAACAGCGAGGCCGGGTCTGGAGGAAGGGTTCACATCTTTAAATAGACCGAGTGACACCGTCGGAAACACCCAGCCAAGCCTGCAGCCACAACAGCCCCGCTGCAGGTCGATAACGCGACAACTTTTGCAAGGGCGACTTGTTGAAAGAAACGAGCAGCTCTCGCGCCGCCGGGGTGGGAAAATGAGGAGCAGCAGGGGGGAAAAAATAAAAATAAAAAAGTCCCCCACAGCATGACAGAAACAGGCAGGTAGCTACTAGACCTTCTCCTCTCGTCAGCTGCTTTCTGTGCTCAGCAGACCGCTGCGTGAGACGGGACCTCCTCGCCGCGAGCTTCCTTTCGCCTGCAGCAGCAGCTCCGGGCACGCGGGGCGTGCCGGGCGGCAGGATGTGGTACCTGCACCCCAAGGGCTCGGAAACCCTGCAGAAAGGCTTGCTTAGATTTCCCCCGGCACCTCCTCGTTGGCCACAAGCCACCCAGGGGGTTCGCTCCTCCGCTTGCAGGTGGCAGCTACCAAAGAGGACCTCGATGCGCACGTCGCCCAAGACGGTGCTGGTCCGACGTGCAGGGCTGCGGGCCAGGAGGTGGTGCTGCAAGAATGGTGTAAACCCAGCGGCCTGCCCCAGGCTGGGGTGGAAGGTGCTGAATCACCCGTCAGGCTCGATGGAGCCCCGCCGCCCACCAGACCTGCTCACCTGAAACCAACGGGGTCCAAAGATGAAGGAGCCCAAGCAATTCATTTGCCCTCTGGGTACGAGCCCTCTTCTGAGGAATCCGAAGCTACGACCTTGGTTCTCTGCCTTGCAAAATTTTCCTCTTTGAGTTTTTTTTTTGTCGTTGTTCATTCATGAGCATCAAGACCGTGGGGGAGGACAGCCATAAATACGGCCCTGCTTTCGTTACTGGGAGAGGACGCTTGGGCAGACAGCAGCAATCTGACTGCACTGCTGACCAGAGAGAAGCATGCCCCCCCCCCCCGGGTTTGGTGGTTGTGTTTTTTTTCCTTCCTGAAAGTCAGTTTGGAAGACAGTTTTGCTGTAGGAAGGAGCAGTAAAGAGTTATTGTTACAACCAAACCTGAAGTTTAAGAAGAGGGCTCCAAGGGAGGAAAACAAAATAAAAGTATTTTTTAAAAAGCCATCCAAGAAAGAGGGATGTTCATAACTAGATAGAGAAAACACAGAATTTCAGGGAAATGATTGTATCACAGTCAAGGCCCTCAGTGTTTTTGGAACAAGCATTCCCAGAAAGATTTTTAAAAGGTTGATTTTCAAATGTGATGCCATGATCTCATACGGTCTTCAGAGATCCCTAAATATTAATCCCAGAAGACAGCAAGAAAAATTATTAAGTCTAAACTCCTGCTTAAGACAAGCCAGAGAACCTCTCTGACATTCCTGCATCAAATTTATTATTTTTCTTTGAGCTTCAATATCTCTTACAAAAAAGCAAAAACAGTCTTGGTTTAAAGACTACCAATGACTGTAGACGAAGCTGTTCTCAGTTAAGATGTTCCAGTGACCGATTACTTCTCTGCTTAGATTCTGTTCCTTTTTTCTAGCCTTACTTTGTCTAGCTTCATTGCCCAAAGACTGCATCGATTTAATAGATTTTTTCTGTTGGTTTTGCTCTTCGGTGAGAAATACCCTGACTATCACAAGGCCAAGAACAGATTTTTGCAGGCCAGCTAAAACTAGCTGTGTATGTTGTAATTCCCCACCTACAATTACTATTTGATATCTATTTGGGGTAAGAAAAACATATTTTAAATTTTAGACCTTACACAAACCAAAACATAGAGAATTCTTGGAAACATGCTTCTTTTCAATCAGCCTTCTATACATCGAACAAACTTTCTAGCTGTAACTGGTTCTGTGGTCCGCAGAGGCTGACTGTGACACTGTGGAACAGCTTTTGATGAGCAGCAATGGTCAGGAGCCAGAAACCATAATAATTTTCTCTGGCCATTGAGACCTTATGGTATTGGAGGTCAAAGGGAAAAAAAGGATTTCTATTCTTTGCAAACTAGCTGGCATTCCAATACCCGCAGCTCGCTCTCTGCCAGCAGCAAAATCCTCATTATTTTTTCTCTAGCACCAAGGTTTTAAAAATGTTATTCTTAAATACTGCAATCAAGCAACTGCAGGGCTGAATAACTGCAGCGCGCAGGGTTCCCAAGCCTCCGAATTGAACACGCTGCAGCCATCAGCCCCTGCCGCTCCCTCCCAGCTCCCCAGCGCATGGGTTAAGGGCTGGGTCTCTGGGCTGCTGTTTTGAATGTTCCAGGTACTTACAGCAACAATAAATCTGCAGGGCTATTACAGCAATTCATAAAGTAAGCCTAGCAGGGAAGCACCTTCGGTAGCTGTTCCACCTGGCTGACAGATTGAGCAGAGCCAGGCTGCGCTCATTGTTTTAGGAGGGACTTGGAGCAGGGTCAGGCTCTGAGGCCAGCTCTGGCATCGCTCTGCCCCGCAGCACGGAGGAACCAGTTTACTGGAAGACACGGTGTAAACATTTTGCTGAGCTGCAGAAGGAGGAAGCTTCCCCGGCCCCGGGCTGCCATGTGCCACGATGAGTTCCCAGGCACAATGCTCAATGAAGGCTATTATACGGAAGGGTGTTTATTTCACATTGCAAAGCGGCTGCCAGAACACACAATCACGCGTCTTACCCAACGGCCCTGCGGGCTGCCACGGAGAAACTCCTCTCCGAAAGAGAACGAGATGATTATGTTGTGATTAACTCTTTGGTGGCAGCAGCGGGACTTCCCCGGTCCCAGCGCTGCTTAAACCCCCAAAGAAAGCAACACCAGAGGACAAACCTTGCCATCGACATCCCCCACATCCCAGGGAGCTAATTAAAACCCTTAATTTCATCGCGTGCAGGTGAGATCAGGCTCCTTCCTCTTCTTCACTGATTTTATCATCGTGCCTGCTCATCAGCTTTAATGCTCTGCAGATGATCTCCTTGCCTGGCCAGGCATGGGACAAACTGACCTGAAAGGGCTGCACTGTAGCATTGGGCAGATCTAACCCATGATGGAAGGGTTGCTGTTCTGAGGGGAGGGATCTAGCTGCTGTGGTTTGTTTTCCCTGGATATTTCATTTTCTTTCCCATTGTAATTTTCTTAATGATGACAAACGAAGGGAACACCAGGTTAAAAAGCCTCATGCTTGTACATAAAGACACTGTTCCTCTGCTCAGCCTCATCCGATGTCCCTCTTTGCGTGCTTTTGCCTTGATAACGTTTCTGATTTGCTTTAACTGTTTTTCTTCGCTGGGGCAACTGCTGCCTTTGAGGCAGCCATTCCTGAAACGCACAGTGAATAAGATCAGAGTTAGGCCCGGTTCAGCTCTCTGTTCCTATCCCAACTGCCTGTTCAAAGCTTGACAAACGTTGAGCAGCTTCTCCTGTCCCAGGGTCCCAAGGGCAACACCAGCAAACCCCGGACAACCTCACAGAAATAGAAATTACCATTCCTGCACTACAACTGAAAACGCAGGATCCTGGGGAAGCGCTGCATGGCCAGCAGATATCAGAGCTGAGCCCAGACGTCCTGCTTTGCCTCCTTTTATCATGCTAAGCTGCTCTCTTTCCATTCTAAAGAACCATGCTGTATGCAAGCGATGGTATTTTCCTACCAGCTTTCATGTGACGATCTTTCCTTTGAATGATGTGATGTAGCTTTGTCACTTCTTCCAGGAGGGCGAGAGGATCGCCACCTACTTTGGTGCAACGTGCTGCAGATTAACACTTCCTGGAGCTTTGTGTGGTGGCCAGAAGCCTGGAGGTCCTGTCAGGCTCTGAACGGTGAGTTCGTACGAGAAGGAGAGGAGCTGGAAGTTGGTACCCGCTCCTCTGACACCCCGAGGGCTTTGACCTCAAGGAGAGCTGGCTCAGCTGTGGGTTTACCTACATGATCCACAATCTTCATTTCTGTGACCTGCTTTTTTGTTGTTTGGCAGGGAGACAAGCCCATCTCATGCAGCCTGCTCCTTTGGTTCTGTTGGCCCTTTCTCCTTGCCTCACACTCATCTCCAAGTCATCCGTAAGGGAGCACTAACCCCAGGAGATGACACGTCTTTGCCTTGGGCAAGAGGCAAAAAGCTTTCTTTGTGAGGTGTTCACATGGCTGGCTGGGCAAAGAGAAGCCATGACGTAGCTCTATGGAGAAGAGTCACTTCTTAACGTTACAAAGAGAACGAACTGCCCCACGTGCTGGGAGCTACAGCGAGGAAGCTGCTCCCACCCAAGATGTTGAGATATTTGATGACAGTGTGGGAGGGCAGAGTCATCTGCTCTCTAGATATTTCTGCAATGCTTTCCTCCACCTCACCCAATATCTCTGGCTCTTGTACTTCTTCCCTGCAGCTCTGAGCATGGGACAAATATTAAATCTCCACCTTATTTCCCAGAGAAACCATCTCTTTCCTTATTACCTCCCGTGGCCGTTATTTGTCATTCGGTGTGACAATGGCATCAACTCTCCGCAGCACTGTAGGATGCTCTGCACACACAAAACAAGTTATATTAGCTAAAGACACCTACAACAAAGAGAGCTTGTCCAGAGTTCAGCGTGACGCTCCAGCCCTAGGGGAAAAGCCAACAACCATAGAGCTAATGGGAAAAGTCCTCGCAGCCATGCAGACTTCTTCATGTACCACTCGCCAACGTCGCCTCACCCCGGGGTAAAACTAGTAAAGCTCATCTTCTTTCTATGAATCATCCTAAGAAAACAGCCTCAATTAAACTATAAAACACTGCTGCCACAATGCCAGCTTGTGTGGGATTTATTTTTAGAAGCGGCTTAAAATAGAGTGTTTTTACCTTGTTGAAAACATCACCTCTGTTTCGGTAAAGGGTGACACAAAAGCAGGGACACGGGCTGCTGGGCAGGGACACTCTGCCCCGCGCACCAGGACTTCTGCGTGCCACCAAGCTGAGAGGACACCGAAAGCAGGAGGGGAAGGTCCAGGCTTGGTCTTAGCACCTCACTGCCAACACAACGAGGGCTTGAAGAGGGGACCATATAGGAACGAAACAACAATGATCTTGGAAAGAAACCTGCTTTTTCCCCACTAAAAAGTGAAAAGAAAAAGGTTATGTGTAACTTCAGGGAAGGGACTTGGTTTCCGACAGCCAGCCAGATGGGTTCTGATGCCATGCGGCCTCTTGATTTGAAACACCACTGCCGTGAAACCCAGCCTCGAGGCAAAAGCTTGAGTATGCATCCCCAGCTGGGAACACCGCTGCACCAGCAAAGGGATGGCAAAGGAAAACACGGAAAACACTACAAAGGAAAAAAAAAAGGGAAATACTACACGTGTCCACCCACAGAACTGTCCCCGTGGGGGCATCTCTTTCTTCGGTGCCTACCAAGAAACACCATCGAATCTCTTCCAAAAGCAAATACTTGCCCACAGGCCGAGCTGTGCCCATGCTGTGCCTTCCTGTGCTCTTTACCCTTTCATGGAAAATAGAAAATTCATCAGTGAAGACACTGTTGAATCCCAGCTAGATCAAACCCAGAGGATACACCTCAGAAACAACAGAGGGTTATGGCACTGTGGAGCCAAGCATGAAAAGAAAAGCTGCATAAAAATGAAAGGGAAATCGGGAGCTGCATGAGAGTCGCAAGTGATGAGGAAGAGGCTCTGCAGAAGCCTCTATCAGCGCATGTGGCTGCTGCTCCGCGGCACCAAACCTTCCGGTTCAACTGATGGAGGGGGAGAGCCATGGTCAGAGCACCCACGCAGCGCAAGGAAACCTCCTGGTTTTTCAGGCTTGTAAAAACTCAAAACCACCTTAATATTTTGATTGAGGCTTCCCAAGGAGGCTCGCTTCTGAGCGGTGAATAAATATGAAAAGAAAACAGAGGGATGAATCTGATGGAAAATTACCTCATTTGATCGATACTGTTCTGCCACTTTTGCAATAAGCAGATACATATGGGCAAGCACATATGCAATGCCATACAGTTCGGTTTTGTGAAAATCCAAACAGCTTTGCAGAAATGGAAAACAGAAAGAGAACGAAGCATTAAAAAAAAAAAAAAGAGAGAGAGAGAGACAGGAAAAGTAAGTGGCATATGCAAGTGAGAAAAGATCTGAGTTTTGGTGAGGCACATAAGTGGAAAATTACAGAAGGATTGTTTCAGAGGAAAAAAAGCCATGCGTGAGATGGGGCAAGGATGTGACAAAGATGGGCGGTTTGGGTCCTACCAGAAGGTCAGGAGCAGCACCAGGCTGCTGCCAAAGGGAAGATATGGAACAACTGTCAAAAATAATAATAATTTTTAAAAAAATGAGACAAAAAGAAAAAAGGAGCTGCAAGAAGACAAGAAACTTGTTGGAAGACATTAGCACAAGGGCGGCTGGGCCACCTACAGATGGGCAACATAGGAAAGGTGACAGGAGATGGATTTACTGACAAAAAAAGGTGTAAGAGGAGATGGAGAAATAATGGCCAGGTCTAAATGCTCAGGGCAATATAATTCTCCCTAAAAGCCCAGCCAGACACAGGTTTATACACTGCACCTTGTGAAAGAAGTCAAACGTATTACTAAAAGTCTCAAAGACTTTAAGCAACTCTTTAGAAATGTTGCTTTTATAAATAAAACCAGACAGATAAATTAATCATAATTAATCTGATTAGGACTGTTACAGCAGTAAGAATCATTTACTGCCACAGCAAGCTTTTTTCTCCCCTCTCCAAAAAATCCCCTTTGTGCACCTGCTTTTAACACCACCATACTAGATAGCACATCCAAATAGCATTCAATTACGGCCGGGAGAGGTTTCATCCACTCAGTGAAATGCAATGAATAAATACAAAATCATTCACATTATGTCCTCTCTACAGGGATATTTAAGGGTTTTTCTCCCATAGTAAATCAGTTTTATGTAGTTAGAGTCCTTGGAAACACCAAATTGCAAATCTGTGTTCACAGAACTTCATTTCTTCTCAAGTTCTTGTAACTTTGAGAAACACTGAGGTCATGGGAGAGGGGACAAGAAATCAGCATTTCTCATCCAAGCTCACTCCAGGAGCCTAATGCAAGTACTTGTCTTCTGTGCCTCAGTTCCCCTCTTTGCAGCATGAGAATAGTATTTCTGGCCATATGACACAGGAGCTGGAGATCCTAATTCACTACCACATTCACAGCCAGAGATGAAAGGCGAGCACACATCATTTTTCCTGCTTCAGCTTGAATTTCCAGAAACAGCAGATGTCACAGAGGAGATGAAGTTTGAAACTGATAGCTGCTCTGACAAACACATACATCTAGGTGCAGCTAACAGCAAAAGCTAGCTTTACGCTCCTCTCTTGCAGAGAAACAAGAAGCTACTTCTTGTCTGAGTTCATTTGCAACCGATTACCTTCGGGCTCCCTCCAACGTTTTTGTTTCCATTTCTTATTTGTTAAACACTGACAGCTTCAGGGACATAAACAGTGGCTGTGCACCGTATTTTTGGTCTCCGCAGGCAGTATCTGGCTCTGTCCCTTTGCGTTATAAATATAAATTTGGTCTATAAAGCTTCATTTGTCAGACCCCATAGAAATTCATAAATCCTGGAATATCACCCTTCGCCACCACCGCCAAAATGAGCTTATGTCATAGTCCGCTGATACATAAAGGCAGCGCCTGAGCCAGCGGGCAAAAATCCAAGCAGAGGACGTAGAGCACGGACTCCAACACAAACCTGCTGCAGCCCCCCAGGTCCAGCACGCTCCCACCATCGCTCAACCTCCTCCTCGGTGTGAAGTCATGAAACAAACCGTGTTTGCTTTCCTTCCCCCTGGGCCTCAGCCCGAAACACTGAGGCTCTTTAACTCACAAGTGTCTGCTGAACGAAAGGGCATCTCTGGGGTGTGAACAGAAGGTGGGTTTTCCATTGAGAAAGCAGGAAAACAAAACAAAACAAAACAAAACAAACAAACAAACAAAAAACGTACAAATACACAGGAGAAAGTCAACTTGCTGATTCTGCAACAACGCAGAGCTTCTGCTCTTTCAAACACCTGGCCCTGCACAAAACCCGTATTGTTCAGGCACCGGCATGGTAAATAAACACATTTCTCATTACAAAACTTCAAAGGGGATGATAAAATCTCTTGCTTTGGGACACGAATTTCATTGTCCCGGGGAGTCTCATTTCTTTTTGTACCTCTCACAGGGCATATTCAGCACTGTGGGAAGGACGTGGGTATCCCGGGGACCATCCTAGGTCCAACAAAATTCGCTATTTTCAAAAGTGATTGGAATGATGGAACATAGTATGCTTACTAAAATTGCTGCTGATACCGGGCTGGGATGGGCTGCAAGTACTTCGGAAGCCAGGATTAGGATTCAAAATGTTCTTGGTAAGTAGTGGAAATGGTCTGGAAGAAAAAAAAAAGAGAGAGAAAAAGAAAAAGACAATTCAGGAATGATGGGTGAACAGTACTAAGGCAGGAACAATCAATGACAGTCACAGGGGACGTAACTATCAGCTTGCTAAGATTTTTATTTTTTTAATGCAAAGGATCTCAGGATTACAAAGGATCATGGATGGAACAAGAAGGGGACACCATCGCATCACTGCAATAAAAGCAAGCATCGTACTCGGATGCACAGAGAGGCACAGTGCTCACCAGATACACAGAGGGCACTTCTTTATGTAGCACTACTAAAGACACTACGGGCACTGCATTGCCATAAAGCTGTAGAGGAAGTCCCAACATGGACAGCAAGAATGACAAGAGGCTGAGAAAGCACAGACTGAGAAAACACTAAAAAAATAAAAACAGAAAAAAATCACATTCATCTAATGAAAGAGTAAAGGCTAAAGGGAGGCATCATAACGGTCTCCAAATACATAAAGAGGGCCACAAGAGAAAGACAAACTATCTTCTTGGCCTGTCCAGAATAGCACAAGATGTCAGAGCCTTAAAACAGCACAAGGGGAAGCAGCTTAGACACCAGGAAAAGCTTCCTGACTAAGGACAGAAAAGCACCGAGACAGCAATTCAGGGACCGTGGTGGGCTCTCCCACACTTGGATCAGGGAAGTTAACCCACTGCCCATCAGGAAGGGGTTTGGAGGATGCCCTGAAGTCTTGATTGTCCTTGCTTCAAGGGTTAAAAATAACACCAGTGCCAATGACTGCCCCACTGAACCCACAGAGAGAAACAGAGACTTGGGGAAACCAACTCCCCTGCAGTGTCGTGCAGAGCTCCTGCCACATTAAAAGAAGAGCCTGGTCCAGAGGCGTAATCCCAAAGGGACCCTCTGCTTAGGGAAATATTAAAGTGCATTCAATAGAAGCCTTGCCTGAATATTTGCAAATGTTCTGCTTGTGTCTATGCATAACACAAAATCCAACTATTTATATTTTTGAACAAATCTGCCTTCCCACACGGCATGCAAAATATTGGTTCACAGGTGAAAGACTGCAACGCGAATGCTCGGAGCACTAATTTCTCATTAGATGTAACTGCACAGAATAATGATGGGGCTAGAGGGCAGGAGTTCAACAGCTGACGAGCGAGAGAAAATATTTTTAGCAATTTTCATCAAGTGTTAAAGCAGATTTAGAATAAGTCACCGGCAATCTGGCATGTTGCTGACGGTGGCAGACCTGGCCTGGTGAAGGGTCCTGCATCTTCCTTCGAGTGGCTGGGGACAGCTTGGTCCCGCCTCATCACAAACTCTTCCCTCTGCACCCCCGGTGTGCAGGCAGTCTCTGTTCTCTGCAGAGTTCTTCACCAAAGATTTCAAGAATCCAGAAGGGGCTCGTTCCGGCCACTGCTGCCCCCCGGATGCATTCCCTTTGTGCCCCAGCAGCATCAAGCCCTCGCTGCCACCTGGCTGCAGATAAGCCAGGAAAAATCAGTGCCAGAACAGGCATTACACATGCTTTTATCAAAGGTGAATATGCATCTTAAAAGAGAAGTCAACCAATAAATAAACAAAGAGAGCATTTCAGAAGCACACGGTGATGCTGGCCAGCGCAAAGCTGCCCTGGCTTTAGCTGAGTATTGCTGTCATGTCACCCCTCCACCACTGAGGCATCTCCAGGGCATCTCTAATCACAAAGAGCCACTGAAATGCCATGGGAATAAAAGCTGGCCTTGCTGCCTTGCTGATGCATAAACATTTAAACAGATTTCCTTTCACACTGTCTTTGACAAGCTGCAGCTCCAGCTTTTATCCCACTTTAGTTGGGGTGCATCCTATGAAATGGCAGGCAGACTTCTGATAAGCTACATCAATCTTAACTGGGAGGCATCTGCCCCATCTGGGTTGTGAACAAAGAATATCAGATTAAAAGGAAAAGGGGAAAAAAAATAAAGCAGCAGTCCAGACACTCGAGATAAAGTAGCTGTTATCACCCTCTCTAACAAGGCTGCATGCTTTCTATCTCCAGGCAATGATGCTGTGCAAGTGGTTTGAACACAAATTAAAAATTCATATCCCAGCCAAACCGCCCCTGCCAAGCCAGAGGAGGGTCAGGGCTCTCGTGACCTTTCCCTGCACGCTTCCAGAAGATGGTGGCTGGGTAGGTCACTGGGCCGGCCATCCCCTTGGCAGGTGCCTTCACACAGGGAAAGTCCTCGCTTCTTTCCGTTTCATGTTGAATAAAAGCTTGCAAAACCATTTAGCAGGAAAATCTCTATTTGGGGTTGAAAACAACTTCGTAAATCGCACAATTGGTCCAGCACAGAGATGTCTGTAAGTCTCCTTTGCAATGGCTCGGGGCGATTGCATACCATTTAGCTCTGCTTTCTGACAAGACAGTGGGTTTCCACAGCGCTGCTGGCAGGGCTTCTTCTCATCTGCCCCCCGTGCTGCATCCCGAGCAGACTCACAGGTCAAGCTGCAGCCCATTAAATGAGAAACTGAAAGCATCTCGGGTCTTGATGCAGCGGCAGAGAACAGATGCTAGCAACGCTCTGGTTCTCAGGGGGTAACAGAGCCCTGAGTAACTGAATTTCAGCAGCTGCTATTCTCCCAATAGGAAGTAAAAAAAATAAAAAAATAAAAAATCCCCCATCTATGTGCTATTTCACCCTGCTGACAGGAAAGAGCTGGAAAGGACCATTGCTTCTGAGCTTAATTACATCCGATGCTTCTAAGGGTGAGGGAAGAGAGTACTTCATGAGCCAAACCCCAAAACGTTAATATGGTGCACTGCAGCAAGAACACTGCAACTTCAAAGCTTTCCCCCCCACACCCTGAAGTGTGAAATCAAAGATTTCCCCCCCCCCAGTAATGCTTTTTGCTCATTTCCTGCCTGACTTCATACTCTTACAACAATGAATCAGGATTAATTAACGTCAGCGTCAAGATGAAGACCATGCCTCACAAGGACTTCCTTGTCATGCAGGGAATTAAACTGGACCCCACGTAACCACGGGCTGGCCGCACTGCCAGCTTGGGCTAACACCCTTCACCCGTCTCAGGAGAAAGCAGGCTACCCCTTCGCACAAGCCTCTTGCTTTGGGGAGACTGAGACGAAAATTTCTCTGGATCGCCCTCCATATATAAACCTAAAGGCTGACGGTGTATTCTAGAGTTATCAATTGAACTGAACCTCGAGGCAGCACTTGGACCAAGACCACCAGGTCTTGTCCTTCCCATCCCCTGGGCTACTGCAGTTCCTATCAAGGGTATTCAAGGAAAAAGGGGATATGAAAAGGCGAGATACAGCCCCTTCAGTCATCTCCCTGCACGGGACATACAAACAGCTCAAACCTCGCAGGCCTGGCACCGCGCTGCCTCTCCAGACCAGGCAACGCAGCAGATAGCTGCAGCACCACAGACGCGGTTATGTCTCCACTTTAAGGCCCATGGGGAATCAGCAATACGCCCTCTTTGCCCAAGTTTTGCGTACACATTTAAAATGCAATGTTCTCGAAAGAAATCTTCAGCTGTCAAGCATGACATGGTGTCTATGGCAGTTCCTACTGCCATCCATCCTTCAGTCAGCCCCATCAACAAGAAAATGATTCACGCTGCACATTTCTAGTGCTTGTTGGTTTTATTTTACTTTAAGATGGTGTTTTAGAATTTTTTCAAGACGTTCAGAAGCCTGACCATTGCCTTCAGACATCATAAAGGATGAACAGAAAAGCAAAGAGCCGCAGGCAGAAAAAGCAAAAAAGCAGCAGAAAGCAAAGAAGCAGCAGGCACCTCAACTTTTTCACAGTTCTGCAGAGTAAAAGTAGTCTGCTGAACCAAAGGAAGTGGAGCGAGGCTATGAACTGAGATTGAACCAGCAGTTCACGAGACTTCAATTTAAGACATTATGAGTGATAGAAAAAAGGGCTAAAAAAAAAAAAAAATCACTTTCCAGCCTCTAATATACAAATCCCCAGGCTCCTCCCAAGAGCAAGCACAGGAAAGCTCCTACCACCCTTCCCACCCCACCAGCAGCACCACACCACGTGCAGTACAACCCGACACTTGTGCAGTCACACTGGTCCAAAAGAGAAACCAGAACCTTCTTTTAGGCTTTAGCAGCTTGATAAAGCAGCCCTACAATAAAATGAGCTCACTCTGCCACAAGGTGGTCAACAAAAACGCATCTGTTTTTTGCCGCACATGCTGAAATGCCACCGTATTTTGATATCACTGGTCAAGAAGCTCCCACGTATTAGCAGCTTCTGTGCTACCACCACGCACATTGTTTAACCTTCTCATCTGAAGGACGACGCAAAAGAGTGACCTTCAGCACAGCATTCTGGACTAATAGTCATTTTTCAATTCCACTCATGTCACAGACTATTTGTACAGAGCACAGCTGGGTTGCTGTTTTTTTGTTTTATGACAGAGAAAAAGGTAGCAATTTTCTTCCGTGCACAGAAGTTCTGCTGTACTTTGCTGGATGACACACCGAAGAACCACAACTGCACAACCCAAAGGAGACAAACGGCTGATGCAAACGGAAAACAATGCAGCAAAAGGAAGTCTTTCTGTAAGGCAATTACTTTGTTCTTTCAGGGGCTTTTTTGGGTATCTTCTTTCCATAGAAAGTTTCCACTACAGTTATTTAAATGAAACTTGCACGTATTTTTGGCCTCAAACCTATAAGGCTGCATAGCAGGAGCTCTGCTGACAGTCAGTAAAGCAACATATAATTGTGCCCAGTTCCAGGTTCCTGAGTCAGAAACCTAGAGAAAACATGAGGAATTCCCCAAAACCATCTGTGAGATATTTTCTTAAACTCAAACCTGATAAGAGCTCAAAATCTCATTTAACAAAGCCACTGGAGATGTTTTATGGGGAGACACAACTGGCTGCAAGAACATGAAAAGCAGAAGTCCAAAGGCACCTGCACAGGCACATAGACCTTCACGGGACGGGACAAGTGAGGAAAGAGTTGAAAGACCAGTAGGAAAACCCTCCGCCAGGAGTCATCCCATCACTTGAAACATCTCCAGGTTGGATCAAACTCCTCACACTACAGGGTTAGAAACACTCTTCTCAGGATGCAGATTTTATCATGGAATATCATAAAAGAAGGGTTTGGGCTGGAAGGGACCTTAAAGCCCCTCTGGTTCCAACCCCCTGCCATGAGAAGGGCCCTTCACCAAGAGGGCCCACCTCTTGGTGAATCATTTCTTCCTTATACCTAATCTAAATCTACCCACTTTTAGTTTAAAGATATTACTCCTCATCCTATCTCTATCCACCCATGTAAGAAGATTCTCTCCATCTAAAAAATATGACTGAAAGGCCACAATGAGATCTCCCCAAAGACTTCTCCAGGCTGAACACCCCCAGCTCTCTCAGCCTGTCCATAGGAGAGGTGCTCCAGCCTCTGAGCATCTCTGTGGCCTCCTCTGGACCTGCTCCAACAGCCCCACATCCTCCTTGTGCTGGGGGCCCCACACCTGGATGAAGTACCCCAAGTGGGGCTTCACAAGGGCAGGGCAGAGGGGGACAATCACCCCCTCAGCCTGCTGGCCACTTCTCAGTTGAAGTCTGTCCTCATGTCCAGGACTGCCCTGACCCATGTACAGCACCTTGCACTTGTTGAACCTCATTAGGTTATCGTGGGCCCACTTCTCCAGCTTGTCCAGGTCCCTTTGGACGGCACCACTTCTTTCTGTTGTGTCGACTGCACCACTCAGCTTGGTGTCACCTGCAGACCTGCTGAGGGTGCCCTCGATCCCACGGTCTATGCCACGGATACAGATACTGAACAGCACCGGTCCCAGGGTGTTGATGATCATCTGCACTGTGGGACTCAGACACGGGGTAAAAACCACCATGAGAGAGGAGCTCAGCATGGGTCAGAGCTGCAGACCCGGGCCTGAGCCTCGGGGTGACTCTGGGACATCTGTGTCCGTCTGCAGCGTGCTGCTGGCCTTCCCCTTGCTGCTGGCCTTCCCCTGAGCACTGAGGCAGTTTTTGCTTCCTGGCACCGCGCAGCGAGGCAGTGGCAGCCCGACATACACGGCATTTCTGCAGAAGGCTTACAGTCCACCCTTCAACCCTCTACAGGGGTTAAATAACGCAGCGAGCACGTGCTTCTTGTGGGAAAATGACTCACAGGAAGGATGGCAGCAGGGTATTGCTATAAAATATTAAACATAATAGGTCTCTCTGCCCCGGAATGAAAGAATAAAAAACAAGGTAAGTGGGCCTGTGTTTTCCTCCTGGTTCTCAAAGTCACTAATGGCCCTCTGGGTCCGTGACCAGATGCCGACAGTGTACTGCAGGTACCACATTTTATTCACTGCAAATTATTGCCTGGCATTTAATTAAAATTTTATTGTGGTGATTCCGATCAGCTCTCTCCACAGCACCGCATGGACTGAGGAGAAAAGTGGATCTTTGGAGTCAACGAGCCCAGATCATCAATAACATGCCATAGCTCTGAGAGGGGGGAAAGCGTGCAGTGTGTGGTGTGGTTAATTCGATGGTTTTCCCCTGTCCGGGGGCCCCAGGGGGCTGTTCCTGGTACTGACATCTCATCCGAACCAGCGTGAAGTTGGCTGCGGGACCTGGCTCCCAGACCATGCTTTTCTGCTTGGACTCGTGGCTGTAACGCAGGGTGCCTTTGTGACAGAGGATGGGGGAGCCAGACCCAACAGCCACCGGACAGCTTTGGAGGAAGGAACTTTTACTTGAAAAGCCTCCCTCCAGACAGCTCCATTTCCCACATCACAGACCTCTTAGGAGCAATCCCAGCCTCTCCTCCTGATTACCTGGTGGGAGCGTCTGTCCCCTAATGGCATTGTCCGAGCTCTCTGCTTTTTTTTTTTTGCCTTAAAGTGACAAATGACCGCTCTTGCTCCATTATACCAGCAGGAACCGTCGGGGACAGCCACAGCCAGCACATCCTGCGGATGAAGCAGCGAGCAGGCTCAGCACCAGGCTGCTCAGCACCAGGCTGCCACTCCGGGACCGCCACCGTGCACGGCCTCAGCTGGGGGCTGGACGGGGGCACGAGGTCACCATTTCTCATGCCCCGGTGACGTCTGTAAAGCCAGTAGCTGCAAGCATTTAGGAGACCTGAGGCTTACACACAGGCTCTCAACTATACCAGGAGCTCTGGGAATGATCAGGGGTGCAGAGGCCCCGTGGATGTCCCCGCTGAAAGGGAAGAAAACCCACCCCGTAAGATATCCAAATCTGTGAGCAAGACAACACAGCCAGGGAAGAGCACAACAGTCCAACAGCACAATGATGAAAGCTGATGCTCCATAGCACCAGATTATCCTAAACCTCAGCGTCCTTCTACCAGTTGGGGACATGCTAAAAAAAATAAAAAGAAAAAAATAGGGAAGCATCCTTAGCTGCCTGTCTGTGCAGAAAAACTGCCCTCCTCACCGAATCACAGAAGGGTTGAGGTTGGAAGGGACCTCTGGAGATCATCCAGTCCAGCCCCCTGCCAAGCAGGGCCACCTAGGGCATGTTGCAAGCACCTGCCTGGAAGCCCTGAAGCACAAAGCAGGACAAAAGCAGAGTTTTTCATGCCAAGCTGCGAGGGATTAGGGACTGCTGAGAAAAACAGTGGCAACCCCTCTCTGCCCACAGCCCTAGTAAACTGGAGGAAAAAAGAGACATACAATCATCAACGGCCAGGGCCAGGATGGATTAACACATCTGCCCTCTAGCTCAGAGTACTGGGAGAAACTCAGCTCTTTGGGTTTAAAACAAAGAATTGGAAATAGCCCAGGGCAAAGCAGACATTAGCTCCTCTCTGGAGTCTCAGGGGTCACAGCACAACTCCGCTCCCACCAGAGCAACCTCCCTGCTCGAAAGGTACCTGTAGATGCTTTACCTCTCCGTGCAGCTACTCTGGGAAGTCAGGGAAGGCAGCACTAGAATGATAAATGCAAAATTAAAAGCTCAATAAATAATTAATCACCGAGGTCATGAAATTGTACGGATCTGTCCATCTTGCTCTCTGCTCTCCTGTTAATCAGACGAGTCTCAGCTTCAATGGTGGGAGAAGCGGTCCTGGAAGAACCATAACTTCTGCCCACTGCTGCCATGAAGCTTGTTCTGGGTGCCACATAAATCAATAGTAATAAATCTTTGCTGAATGCTGTAAAGACTTTAAGAGTGTTAAGCAAACAGAATGCCTCCAGAGACTCCAAAATAAAGTGAGATGCGAGTTTGAGTAACTTATTAAGGTAATTATTAAAATGCATGCTCGCAAAACATCAAATATGTATAGCATAGACAAAACCTCCTTTCCTCTTTCCGGTATCAGCCTCTCCACAAACAACAATGAAAAAGAGCACTCTTAAGGACCACAAATAAAGTACACTGCACGTGAAAGCCAGCAAAGCCACCCCATCTCCCGGCTGCCGTAACCCTTTCTCTTCCCCCTGCCTATGCATTCTTCCTCCAAGTTTTGTCTTCGGCGGTAAGCTCCCTGAAGCTGCCAACACGCAGCCAGTTCTTCCGATACGTGCAATTTCTGTGACGGTGTTATTTTGGTTCTGAACATGTGAATGATGATGACCATGAATGCTCGGACTGGAAGAGGTTTGTCCCACAGTCGATGCATCGCAAGGCTCGGAGCATCCTCCAGAGGTGGGCTGCTGAGCAAGGTGACCTCCCACCGCGGTCCCTGTGCTATAATCCAGCCTCTAGATCGGGCCAGAGGAGGGATAATGACCCCCCAGTACGTGAGCACAAATATGCCTTAGTCCCCAAATCCTGCCTGCAGCACACACGCCAAGGGGGCAGCTGTGGCGTGGTGCTGGGAGCAGGCTCATGGCTGGAGGTGGCTGCACCACCACCCGTGGCCCCAACGTCCTCCAGCTGGGCACATGAGCAGGACACCCACTGATGGCTCTAAAATCCCCTATCACAATCAATCAGCCCCATCTGTAACGTCTTACATTTCTCTAACTCGGGGTCCAAACCATCACTAGTCTGTGGGCAGATCTGATCTATTTTCAGATATTTTTCCTCTTCAGCAGAAAATCTGACTCTTTTTTTATTTTTTTCTCCTGAGACACCATCAGACAACGCAGCACCAGGCTCCGAACACCAAGCTGCCCTTTTTCCAGCACGCTGGGTAAAAATCTCCTGAAAACACTGTTCCCAATTAAAGCGAGCCCTTATGAAACCAGTATCACAGCCACTTGCTTAATATATTTCTCCCTAGAAGAACTTACAGAGTTTCCTTGATGAACCCCCAAGCATAACAGTTTCCACAGTGATTACAGAAAAAGCAGCAGTGCCAGAAATAACATTATTAAATGGAAAACATCCCCTGCACTCACTCTCACACACGCACACACCCATCGAGCGCAAAGAGATGATGATTCCTCGTGGCAACTGGCTACCCACCCTGGGCAAGCAGGGTTGGAAATAGTTACTGAAAATACCACTTTTCAATTAAATGTCTTGGTGATGGCACAGCAGGTGCCCTCGACACACACAGATGCAACAACACACCCTTGAATAGTGATTTAATCCGTGACCATATTCCAAAAGCAGCTTCGCAGATACGACATTAAAAAAAATGCATAAATGACCATCTTGGATGGCACGTCCTGCCCTGTGAAAGGCATTTAGTATTTAACGCAGATCTGATACAGAAGCAGGAAAGAAAAGTACCAAATTATCAGAGCTTATCTAAACTTTCCCCCCTCAGCACTCACATTCATTCAGTTATTTGAGGTCTAAAGCTTGCAGAATTGCAGTTTCCATTCACGTGAAACTGCGTCTGTATTTTCAGGAGGCTCCCACGCTCGTCTGGCCCGTGCTGGGTACGAGAAGCCTGCCCTCTGAGCACAGCCAGACCAAGCTCCGCTGCTGCTGGACCCGCACGGCATCTCAGGCTTCCCACTGTTATTTCCCAAAAAGAGACGTTTTTCAGCAAAGACCTTCCCAAAATCATCTTCTGCCATAGGCACCCTCACCAGCTCCAAGCTCTTCACTGCCTTATTTCTCTCCATAAGTGAACATCCTTATTTACTTTTTTCATTTATTTATTTAAACCTCAGTTTTTTGCTGCTTAACCAGGCACCAGTTCCTGTCCACCCTGTGTCCTTTCAGAGCTCTGGATTTCAAGCCCTCACCAGCCAGGAGCTTTTGTTGTCCTGGGAGGAACCCGACGCACTCATCCACGTGGAAGAGGATCACGTTTGTCACCTTGATTTGCATTAGAAGTAAGGACAGAACATTAGAAACTCACATTCACCTAGGAAGAGAGAGAGCACTCAAACTAGTTGAGGATGGCAAAAAATGAGTTTGTTTTTTTTTTAAAAAAAAAAAAAGGAAAGAGAACCAACAGCGTCCAGTTTTGAATTTCTGCTTACATTTTGTGCTTGACACGACTGACACATCCACAACCAGAAGCTCCTGGGACAGGCCAGACACATCGCTGGCTGCCAGCAAAGGCTCATCTCCAGGTTGGAAGGAATGGGGTTTGAGGATTTCTGTGACGTTCGCGTACTTGATTGCCTCTGTTCCTGCTTTTACACCTGTTTACTTAGAAAAATTTAAACGCTGCTTTAACATTTTGGCACACCATTTCCTATCTGCTGAATAATTCTGAATTCTGATTAATGCAAATACGAAGACAAAGTATTTTCTAACTTTGCAGCAAATCCCCACAGGTGGATGACAGATCAAAACACGAAGGCAGCAGACCATGTCTACGGCAGTGAATTGCAGGCAGAATCAAAAAGCAACTGTATTCCTTGGGGACTGTAAGGCAACCAACATCTCATTTGGGACTTTCCCTTAACTTCTTTAAAGACCTAAAACCTGCATAATGCATAATAAAACCAACACTGCAGGCGTCTTCTTCAGCAGAGAAAGCCGAGCACTGTCTTAGGGTTACGAAAAAGCTCTTCGGTTTGGCAGTAATGGCTGCAGCCTTCCTCGCTGTTCCGTTTCTGAATGCAAACAGCGCCATTTAAAACGAGGCTAGCAAAAGCAGCAAGGGTTGGGTTTTAATAAACACTCCTTGAATTAAAACGGATTGCCTGAGCAATGATACAAACCACGGCAGCAAACCCATCAGACAGTGAGTCACTGCCGTAGGATGCTATCAGATGTGAAGATCCAGCCCGTGCTGCGGGCGGGTCGGCTCGTATGGCGCGAGGGAGATCTGGGGCGATTCTTGGATCTCTTTTACCCCTTTCGGCAGGTTTTTTGAGTGGCTGCTGGGCCATCAGTGCTGAAAAGCAACAGTTTCCTCAGGCTAGAGTGCTCGAGAACCGTAACTGTGAATCTTTACCATGATGTTTTCATAGTTGTTTGTAGCCATTCACCGTAGCATGAAGCACTTAGAATATTAGTAAAAATAGTACCCGTTTACTTTTATTTAGCATTTTTCACACTGGTGGAAAAACTCTGTGGTGTTTTACAAACTGCTGCGGAGGGAGCGTGGCAACGATCCTGGGAGGGAGGGAGAATATTTTTAACCCCATTTTACAGAAGTGGGAACCAAGGCATGCACTTTTCCACAAAACTGTATTGGCCAGAAATGCTTCTGAATTCTTGCAGGACCCCTTCCAGCAGGGATCCTCACTTCCAAAAGAAATGGACACTTCTTCCAAGCTACAGTGGTCGCACTGTTGCATCGCAGCCAATCTTCTCACGTAAACACGGTGGTGAAATGGTGGGGAAGAGTGGTTTCTCCACAGTTTTTGTTAATTTTAGCCTGAGAAAATCATGAAGGAAATACCTGAGCACTACAGGCAGGTTTGTGGGAGGTAATTAAACTCCCAGCTTGACCTCCCTTCCAACTCAGAAAAGCTGCACATTTTTGGGTAGATATCTACAACACCGTTTTTGTACCTGATTCTAGCCTGACCTTTCACTGCACTGCTTTGTCCCAAACATTTTGCATCTTCAAAATGTATTCAGTTTTGTTTCAAACACAACCAACACTATTTCCCTCTGTAAAACACTCAAAGACCCAACAGGTCTTTGGTCAGTTCCAATACGAACAGAAGGGCTGTATCCTGCTCTCCCAGCCCTGACGCACCCCACAAGAGAAGTCTCCCAGTTCAGACCAGTACACAGGCCGAGATTCAGGACACCTCAGTCCCAGCTGAGGAAATCCCTTCACTGCTTCTGCGAAGAGGAGTTGCTGAGAAGAGCCCTTCCAAGGAGAACCACTCTCCTAGCACCACGCAACGCTCCTCCTCCTGGAGGCTGCATCTCCCCAAGGAGCAGGCGTTACCTCCGTCCTCCCTCAGCCCAAGCCACCTGATCCTCTGCAAAGAGCCAGCTCTGCAGCTGATGGAACCTGGTGTGCTCCTCCAAGGGAGTTTATCAGATCTACAGCCTGGTGGCAATAGGGTGGCACCTGCAAATTACCAGCCCGTTGCCAAGTCGCAGCTCACCCCAGCAGAGCAGCCTGCAGCTGCTCCTGTTCTGCAGGTGCTGGGTGCCATCCCACTGCTTTCCAAAGCTTGTAACCTTCGTGAAGCTTTTTTCTTTTCGGTTTCTGTTCACCTCATTTCAGCCCCACATTCAGTTTTTCTGTAGTTTTTAATTTTTATCAGTAAATCTCCCCCAGAAGGGAAGAAAACCAAGAAAATTGAATACAGGGCAAGAGGAAAGACAGGAAACCCGTGGGCAGCTATTTAAAGAGGCAGCGATGCCTCATGGAAAGCCCTGAAACGCATTCCAGTTAGTGACAAACCTGCTGCTGTGGCTCTGGGGCACTGTCCCCTTGGGGTCCTCGCTGCCCCCCAGAACAGCCGGGGTGAACAGAGCCTGACCCTCTTTTCTGGGCATCTCCCAGCACCTTGGGGCAGGAGCCAGCACCCAGGGCGGGTCTCCTAAATCCCTAGGAGCTCCCAGAACTATTTCGTGAACCCTGTACTCCGCCACTTAACAACTGTTAATGCACCTTGGCTAGATCAAACGGCCGGAGCCTGCCCACCATCACCGCCAGCAGCGACAGAGACCTCTAAAGCATCCAGCCCACAACTTACCTTGACACAGTACTTCTGGGGAGCACCCGCACCACCAAGCATATCAGCCTTTTACCCCAAGACCATGCCCTACCCCAGGCTGGGAACACAGCCAGCTCACAGCTCGACACCTCCTGGGTCCCTTCATCAGTGCTGCCCCGCAGACTGACGTGATGTTGCCCGTAGATGGGGCTACCATAAAAATACTCAGCTTAAGGTGGCCGAGGCTGCTCCATGCCTGCGTGAGACTTCAGCCTAGCAGCAGTCCCTATGAAAACTGGCAGCGTGCTGCTCCACAGTGCAAGGCTGTGTCCACTTTGTGTCTTTTGGGTTTTGCAAAGCGGTGATCTGCCCTTCAGGAGAGACCGTCTTACCAAGGCTGCAGCTGGATTTCAACCTGGAGGCAGGCGCACGGCAATAAAGACTTCAGGGAACCACTACACTTACAGCCAGGTTAGCTGGGAAGAAGGCCAGGCTCAATTCTGGGGGATTCCCTTGAGGTTTCCCCTCTAAACTGTACCGCCAAATGAGGGCTTAGCAAACCCCTCCAGGTCTCGATGCATCTGAGAGCAACACTGCTGCAGGAACCCAGATCCCACGTCTGAGTTCAGCTGGATCTAGCCAACTTTTGACATGCTTCACCTTCCTGCCTAAAATCTGCAGGTCTAATAGTACAGCAGAGCAAAATAACAGAAACCCCAAAGCCTCCCAGTGCTGCAAAGCCTAAATAATGGTTTAATGAACACGCAACCCTCCACAGTCGGAGGAAGGAACGAGGCAAGGGCTGGATAAACGGTGTGGGAAAGATGACTTCGGATCTGGAGACCGGGGACCTGCTGAAACTGAAAATCTCATTTGCACCAAAAAAAAAAAAAAAGTAATCTCCGTACAGTAAGTCTTCCCACAATGCTGAAAATGCTCTACTCACAGTTTGCACCGTTTGCCACAGCACTTTGTGCTGATGAAAGATGCTGCCCGGGCCTCAAGGCAGCGAGGAACAAGTTGTCCCTGCACACAGCAAGTCTGTTTGGGGAAGGGAGGAAAACCTGACTTCACTCATGTTTTCCTCTTACTTAACCCCACTGTAAAATAAAAATAAAAATCACTGAGTGGAAAGAAAATGCCCCCAAACCAAAATTTCCATGTGACTTAAAAAAAAAAAGTTACAAAAATACCACCTAGATGTATTTAGATGGATCGGTTGTCATCGCTCCTCCTGGGGAGAAGGAGGCTCAGATCTCCATGGGGCGAATGCTCACCTCGGTCAGCTCTGCAGGGCAGAGTTCCTCGCCCTGCCCCACGCACAAGACCCGCTCGCCTCCCGAGGAAGCTCGGAGCAGTGAGCACAAGCCAGCGCCACGCGAGCTGGCCCCAGCCTGGGCTTACTGGGGAGGTGGGGCTGGGCTCGCTTCAGGGCTCTGCAAAGAAAACGAGGCAAGGTAGAGGGTAAGGAGGATTTATTGCACATTTACCTTCACCGAATGTTTTTTGAATGACTGAGTAATCCCCTAGTCCCTTTAACGCAGGCCCTCCCCGACACACAATGCTTCCTTTGATGCTCATTAAAAGGTTCACCTTATGCAGGCGTGTAATTAGAGCTGGGCAGGGGAAAAAAAAATCCCCGTTCCGATTACTGCAACTGCAGAGCCCGGGACCCCAGCTGAACACGCAAAGCCAGCCTGGGAAGGACCACGACTCCAATTCCTGTCTTGCAGCAGCGGCAGCGCTCAGCACAACTCGCCTCCTCCAAGGTGGTCTGGGCAGAGCCCAGGAGAGGGAGCACCGGTGAGCAACCGCTCGCTTGCAGGCGCGGGTTAACGAGGGGAAGGTGGGAAGAATTCGACAAGTGTAATGGGCAGAGTGGAAAACAGAGTAAGTATTTCCCCTGCATCCTAACGGACTGCGGATCCCAGCAGAGCTATAAAGATCTCCTAACAAGCAGCCCTTTTAAAGTCAGAGACAATGGTGTTGAATGTCTATTTTAAATAAATTGCTTTCCTTTCCAGAGTTGTTGTGTGTGTTTTGTTTTGTTCTCCTAAGTTGGAATCCCGTGCCAAGAAGCTAAATGCTTTACAGCGCTGTAGAAACGGCGAGTCTGCTGAAACACTTCTTGCATTCAACATGTGCAGCCCAGTGAGGCCAGGAGTAATGACGGCAGAGCTCAGAGTCAGCAGGAACCTCAGCGATGAGGGGAGACGGAGGAAGCCGGAGCGAGGCCAGCTTCCCTAGTGCAGAAGGAGCCACCGGACGTGGCCGGGGGACTCAGGCAGTGACGAGGGGCAGGGAGTTCCCTGGAGCCCCTCGGCTGTGCCCTGCCACCCTACGGACGGGCCAGCCGCGGCGATTTCCCTGGCCAGGATACACTTCCCTGCTAAACCACCCCACGGCAGCGATGCCTCGTGCCCATAGCTCAGGAAAGGTTCGTCTCAACAACACTTCCACTGTTAACTTCAGAATAAATATTATTTTCGAAACCGTTTCTCAGGGGACTCACCCCACCAGATCCCCTTCGGAGTCCCCCGCACCCGACGGCGCTGGTGCTCGCTGTAAACCACGCGAGGCGAGCACTGCCCTGTTCTCCTGACGGCCGCCGGATATTTTTTGAGAGCCAACTGCAAACATTGCAGGGTTCGCTGCCCCCCCAGGCTGTGAGAATGGGGTTTTGCTTGGACGGGAAAACTGAACGAGCAGAGCCTGAGGTCCTCGCGGGGAAATTAGATGTGCCCATTGTGGGTTAGGGTTGAAACCATCGGTCAGAGTGAATAAGCCCCCTTCTTTTACACTGCAAGAGCTTCCCCAGGAGAGGAGAGGGCTCCTCAGAGGCATTCCCTAGGGGACACAGCGCACCTCTGCAGGTGCTGAATGAGCCCCCGAGGACACCAAGCCCAGAGTGCTGCAAGCAGCTTGGCAGTAACACTTTCATTAATTAACCAGTAACTTCTGGAAGATTTTTTCTCGGATGCACAGTTCACACAAGTCCTCTGGAGATTTTGCTTGGCCTTTTCTTAGCAAGGACTGCAGCGGATCCTTCACCGGACTCAGAAGCCAGACTGCAAGCCTTGGAGGGAGAAGGCATTTCTTCTCAGAAGCAAGACCAGACAGCACACATCAACCCCCAGCCATCTACAACAGAATCTCTCCATCCTTCATCGAAGGATGCCTCTCTAGGGATGAAAGAAAACTGCTTTCCAGGAGCCCTGCAGTGGAACTGTCTGCTAAGGCTGTCGAGGAGGGCTGGGGGAAGGGGTGGGGGCAATGGGGATTGCTGTAGCAGGCTTGGGAGCCTGTGAGCCAACTGAGAAGCGAACATCCCACCCCACACAAATCCCACCTTTTCTTACTGTGAATACACACTCTGACATCACCCTGCATGTTTTTCCCTATGAGAATCAGACTAAAAAGTTTCAGAAGCACTGTGAGAAAAACGTGACAGCCCCAACAAGCACAAACAGCTCACCAGGGGAAGCCCAGTAAAATGAGAGAGACACAAGGGATGGCGAAGGGGCTATCGGGCATCCAGACACCGAAGGTTAAACCTGGCTCTGCACACTGCCACTAACAATCTTTCAACACCAGGGAAACTAAAAGCCTGTAAGCTACAGGTTATCCTCCAGCAGCAGAGCAGGGTTTGGATTGTATTGCTCACACCATAAATCACCATGTCAGCTGCCCCAGCCATTTCCACTCACCAGAGTGTATCTGGGTAAAAGTGCCAGGCGCTTTCACGACAGCCAGCCAATTAGCTAAAGAACGATGAAAAATAATCATAATAATAATGCACGGTGCCTTTTTCCGGAATAACAATCCACACATTTGCATAGAGCAGCTCAGCGCACGTCTGCGTTTCTGATCACACCTCTGGGTGCATCCAGGGCGTTATTAATTTCCATCGAGGAGGCTTAAGAAGCTTAAATCGTTAGCACTCATTTACTCAGCCTTAATGCATTTTTAGAGCTGCCTCATTTTCCGCCGAGGTGCAGGTGCTAATCGGCCACGGAGAAACGCTGAAGAGGGAGAAAAAAAACCCGGAGGGGCAGCGCCGGGTCCCGGCCCTCCGCACGCAGCGGGGTGCGGGGTGCCCCCGCCTGCAGGGGGGCTCCCGAGGGACACCCCGCAGCCGTCCCGCACCGCCCGGGAGCAGCCCCGCCGCTCCGCGCTGCTTTTCCTGTGCGAGCGATAAGGAGGAAATCCGTCCCAGACAGACAGCCAGCCAGACAGACAGCCGGACACCCCGCTCCCCCCCGCCGCGTGCTGCCAGCAGCCCGAGCGCGCGGCTCGCGCCGGAGCTTAATTAGAGGTGGCCGCCAATTAAGAGCCCGCCGCCGGTGCAAGGCAGCCGGGCAGGCTGGCGGCGGCTCGAGGGACCCCAGGCGGCCGTGCTGGGGGGGGGGGAGCGCCCCGGCCCCCCCCCCCCGGGCCCCCGGCCCCCCGCCGGGCCCGGCCGCCCCCAGCGCTCCCTGTTTAAAACCCCCCCCCCCCCCCCCCCCAGGCTGCTCTGCCCCCTTCCAGCCTCCCCTCTCGGCGCTGCTCCGAGGAAAAATCTCTCTATATATGTATTTTAAAAAGCTAGGCTGGAGGGAGAGGCTGCAGCCCCCCCCGCTCGGCGTGGAAGGGAGCGCCCGGCTCGGTTACCTGCGCGCTGCCCCCGCCCGGCAGCCGCGGCTCTGCCATGGCTCTGCCCGGGGCGAGGAAGGGACCCCGGGGCTCCAGGGGGATCTTCTGCCGGGCTGCGATAGAAAAGGTTAGTTTAAAGCTCCTTATTTGGGCAGTGATGTAAAGGGAAGTCGGTCGGGCAGCACCACCCCCTTTTTTTTTTTCTCTCTTTTTTTTTTTTTTTTTTTTTTTTTTTTCCATTCACTACACATTGTTTCCTGTTGTCAAGCGGCTGCTGCGGCTTTCGGAGCAGACAAGGGAATCCTTCAGCCCCTCCGAGCCTGCGGCCGCTGCTCCGGGCGCTGCGAGCCCCGGCCGCGGCTCCCTGCCGGCTGCTCGGCCGCCCACGCGGGGGCAAAAACGCAGCCGGGCTGGAGCCCGGGCAGGAAGCGGCCCTCCCGCACAGCCCTGAGCTTTTCCATCACAAAGAGGCTTCTTGCCGCCGGGGGAGCCCGGCTGTGCACCGGGGAGGCGGGGAGCGCAGTGCCCGTCCCTCCGTCCCCGTCCCTCCATCCTCCCACCCCTATCCCTCCATCCCCTGCAAGCCCTCCTCCTCCTCGTCCCCTCTGCCCGGGGCAACCGAGGGCGAGCCGAGCACGCCGGCTGCCCTTCCTTCCCCCGGGCTGCGGCTTGGGGGGGCAGGACGGGGGGGTCACGGCCACGGCCAGCCCGGGGGCGTTATCCCGGAGGGACCCCGCGAGCACCCTCCGGGAGGCCCCGGCGAGCTGCCCACGCGGGGCTGCCCACGCGGGGCCGTGCCGGGGGCAGCCCGGGGCTTCCCAGCGAAGGGAAAATCGCCCGGAGCTCCCCGAGCAGCCCGCCGCCTCCACGGCCACGGCGGGACCCCGCAGCACCCAATTGCCCGGTGGGCTGCCCTAAGGCACGCCGCTTTCCCTTTTTCCGTGCCTTTATTATTATTATAATCATTATTTTCCGGTGTTAATTAATCCTGCCCGTCACAAACTGAGCCCTTGGGCTGGGAGGGGGAGACAAAGCGCTCCCTGGCACAGCCGCAGCCGGACACCGCCGGCAGCCGGGCGAGTCCCGAAGCCACGGGGGGATGCGGGAAGCGCCCCCGGGGGGGG